>NC_133203.1:8669690-8737190 GCF_958299795.1 Porites lutea | reverse complement strand
GGATCCTTAAATCGATCGTGTTTTAGCTAGCCAATTGCAATTTTCATATCCTGTGTTAGTTCGGATAATTCAGTAGGTTATTCTCTCCTCTCCCTCTTAGCTTACAGGCGGCGCGCCCAAGTTTAAGAGGTGAAGAGAGAGTTAATTAAATTGAAACACTCGTAGATTGAGGCGATCATGTTTTACTATCTAGCCTATTGTAGTTTTTATACGCTGTGTTAGTTCGGATAATTCAGTAGGTTATTCTCTCCTCTCCCTCTTAGCTTACAGGCGGCACGTCCAAGTTTAAGAGGTGAAGAGAGATTTTTTAAGGTAAAAAACTCGTAGATTGAATCGTCATGTTTTAGCTTTCTAGCCAATTGCAGTTTTCATGCGCTGTGTTAGTTTAGATAATTCAGTAAATTTTTCTCTCCTCTCCCTCTTAGCTTACAGGCGGCGCGCCCAAGTTTAAGAGGTGAAGAGAGATTTGTTTCAAGGGCAAAAAGCTCGTAGCCTGAATAGACCATGATTTACTAGCTAGCCAATTGCAGTTTTCATACGCTGTGTTAGTTTGGTTACTCTCTCCTCTCCCTCTTGGCTTCCAGGCGGCACGCCCAAGTTTAAGAGGTGAAGAGAGATTTATTTAAATTGAAACACTCGTAGATTGAGGCGATCATGTTTTACTATCTAGCCTATTGTAGTTTTTATACGCTGTGTTAGTTCGGATAATTCAGTAGGTTATTCTCTCCTCTCCCTTTTGGCTTACAGGCGGCGCGCCCAAGTTTAAGAGGTGAAGAGAGATTTATTTAAATTGAAACACTCGTAGCTTGAGTCGATCATGTTTTACTAGCTAGCCAATTGCAGTTTTCATGCGCTATGTTAGTTTGGATAATTCAGTGGATTATTCTCTCCTCTCCCTCTTAGCTTACAGGCGGCGCGCCCAAGTTTAAGAGGTGACGAGAGATTTTTTTCAAGGGCAAAAAGCTCGTAGCCTGAATAGACCATGATTTACTAGCTAGCCAATTGCAGTTTTCATACGCTGTGTTAGTTTGGTTACTCTCTCCTCTCCCTCTTGGCTTCCAGGCGGCACGCCCAAGTTTAAGAGATGAAGAGAGATTTATTTAAATTGAAACACTCGTAGATTGAGGTGATCATGTTTTACTAGCTAGCCTATTGCAGTTTTTATACGCTGTGTTAGTTCGTATAATTTAGTCGGTTATTCTCTCCTCTCCCTCTTAGCTTACAGGCGGCGCGCCCAAGTTTAAGAGGTGAAGAGAGATTTTTTTCAAGGTTAAAAATCTCGTAGCATGAATCGATCATGTTTTACTATCTAGCCAATTGCAGTTTTCATGAGCTATGTTAGTTTGGATAATTCAGTAAATTATTCTCTCCTCTCCCTCTTGGCTTACAGGCGGTACGCCCAAGTTTAACTTGAGGTGAAGAGAGATTTTTTAAGGTAAAAAACTCGTAGATTGAATCGTCATGTTTTAGCTAGCTAGCCAATTGCAGTTTTCATGCTTTGTTAGTTTGGATAATTCAGTAATTTTTTCTCTCCTCTCCCTCTTAGCTTACAGGCGGCGCGCCCAAGTTTAAGAGGTGAAGAGAGATTTTTTTCAACGGTAAAAAACTCGTAGCTGAATAGACCATGTTTTACTAGCTAGTGTTCGGGAATATCCACACACTCAATCAAACACTCGGGACTTGGACTGTATATCTTTATTCCCAGCAACGATCCTCGTTCACTACACCGTACATTCATTAATTCATTCTGCCTAATCATAACAACTCTCTTTTCTTATACACAGTCTTGGCATTTTTGTTATAAGATATCTATGTGTCATATTCTTATCACATCACGCACGTAACATTCAAAAGCAATTAACTTGTCAACTTAATACATTCCTTATCTCTTTAAAAATACACGCGATCAAGGTTTCCATTACTATGTTTAGGGTAAGGCACGTTGTGTTGCGTAACGCGCTATATGTTTCCCAACAGCTAGCCAATTGCAGTTTTCATACGCTGTGTTAGTTTGGTTACTCTTTCCTCTCCCCCTTGGCTTCCAGGCGGCGCGCCCAAGTTTAAGAGGTGAAGAGAGATTTTTTAAATTGAAACATTCGTTCATGTTTTACTACCTAGCCAATTGCAGTTTTTATACGCTGTGTTAGTTTGGTAAATCAGTAGATTATTCTCTCCTCTTCCTAATGGCTTACAGGCAGCGCGCTCATTCTTAAGAAGCTGTGATAAAGTATAAAGTAAGTCACAGCTTGAATCGATCGTGTTTTAGCTAGTCGTTACACTTACAGAGTTGTTGTTTTTGTTCATATTTCGTTTTTGTTAGTGTATATAATTCAGTAGATTTTTATTTTCTCTCCCTCTTAAGTCTTTAGCTCTTATGCGATGCGCCCAATCTTACGACAAGTGGTGTTGCTTTCAAAAGCGAAATTTAGTAATCGGATTTTGGATAATATTCAGCGTGATGCCTGTGTTTCAGGGTCTCTTGATGTAATATAACCCTTGGTTCAAAACATTAGACTTGGCGCCTCGCCCTTCAGAAATATGCGAAGATTGCGACGTTGAACGTCGCAATCCCCCGAAAATCGAGCCTGCGGCTTGTAATGGTGTGGCGTGTGGTAACGTTTGGAGCTGAAAACTGTGTAACAGCCAAACTAAAATGTTCTTCCTAAAAATTGGCGTTTTCTTATACTTGAAATTGTCTCTTTACGAGTTTGTTTTTTCACACGAAAGCCGAAATCACGTGCCTTACTCGTTCAAAGAATTGCAGGACGCTGTTAATGGCGATTCCTTGAAGTCAGATGATCTACAGAGGCTATTTGACAAGCTGCATTTCTTGAACTGCTTTGCAAACCAACCGAGTCCGGATTACCGAAGGGTAAGATAAGTATTGTTGGCACAAATAGGACCAAATAGCCCAAAAAGATGAAAATTTTACACTAAAACTTAGAAGTCTTAAACTTAACTTAGTACGGTAAAAGTTTCCAGCGAAAAAATATATATCTCTGAAAACTAATTACGACGATTTTTAATAAGAAAGGAAAAAAATGAAAAAGTAAAACTAAGCTCAAATTAGAAGGAGATAACTGGATTTTTTTTACCCCGTAAGACCGATCGACCTTTCTCAATGTCTTCGACCACGCGGTTTTTCATTATGTGCATTCACTTTCACACTTTGTTCTTTTAGTGTTTCAGCCCTATAGAACTGCTCAATATTTCTGGATCCTCACCGTCAAAAGCCTTAAGTTCCTCGGAGTTTGTAGAGATCAGTCCTTCGATAGTGTACTACCTTTTGCCAGGGCGTGAAAAGAATTCTGGTCAACAACGTTGCGATTCTCCCAGGAACCACAGCGAACTTTTCGACTCGTTTACGAGGAATTTCAGTCATGGCGAACACGGGGTCACTCACGAAGCTCTCGATAAAATTCTTGAGGAGATAAACAAGACGATCGGGGACTTTTTAACTGAAAAGAAGGTAGGTGAAATTTAAGGATAACAGCAGTCTTGGGGTTTTAAAAAAAGGTCGTTTCGGCACGGTCTTTGCTCCTTCTTGAAAACTTTGTTTCAATCAATTCGCTTTTAAAATAAACTTAAGGGAAAGTTCATTTAATATGACAAGGGGGGGGGGGGGGTTGAAGATATTGAAAGGGGGCTCCGAAAATTTTTAGACACCCGAAGGGGGGGCTCTGAAAAAATTGTTGCGCTAGGAGGGGGGGCTCCGAAAATTTGTATACTTCAAAACCAACACATGACATCATCATACAGATCGGATGGTTTTCAACTCAACAATTTAATGACCTGTGCAACTCAGCTATATCACGTGGTTTACAGATATAACAAATGCAGTCTCAGTAATTATTACACTCTTGTTCATCCTAAAAATGCTTTAGAAAATTGTATCACAACTGTATCTCAAGTTTGTCATAGTATAAACCATTGAAGACAATAACGGTAAATATATTTAATACAGTCTAGCGATCTTTTTTCAGGGGAGCAAAGGAATTGAAGGAGGAGGTGGGGGGGGGCTCTGAAATTTTTCCGACTACTAAGGAGAGGGCTCCTAAAAAATTGAACCGCTAGCGAGGGGGGCTGCTAAAATTTCAAGCTTCGAGTTTCAATATCTTCATCCCCCCCCCCCACTTGTCATATTAAATGAACTTTCCCTAAGGTGGCCCGAACCTATTTGTATGCGTGTTGGTTATATATGCGTGTTTTTCAGAATGAAAGATTTAACCGATTTCTATGATTTTTGGCATACCAAATAAATAATGATGGAACTTTAAGAAAATATTATTTGTTTTCTTGTAGGTTTAAAAAACCTTTGAGATATCGGCAATATATTGAAACCACATTTTTACTAACAATAAATAGCTTCGAAATCCCTCGACAGATTTGTCCCTAACTTCAGCAAATAAGCCTTAGAGCTCTCTACTTTTACATCACTTGCCATCACATTTGCACGGAAAGTTTACCTTGCTTATATGTTCTATCACTGATATTATCTGAGATTTTATTCCTCTCTTTACTGCTGCCAATTATTTCAACATGACGGTGTCCAAGAAGAAAGCTCTTGCTACTTTGGACACTTTACACAAATGAACTTAATGTCTTTTAGTAATTATTATTTGTCAGCTTCTTTATTTTCCTACCTACGTATACTTATGTAAATATCTAATATAGTGTGAAATAAAGAATTGAATTGAATTGGAAATAAAGATGAAGAGAAATTTGACTCTCATTATCCCCAATAGCCAACTGTCCTTGCGAATGATGTGATGGTATAAGTCTTAAAAGGGCGAATAAATTACCAAATGCAAGGGTTTTCATTTCAGCTGAAAAATAGATGGTTAGAAGTACTGGAGTTGGTAGCCTTATTTCTCTTCATAACAGGAACCTGCGACGCTTGACAGTTTTTCGTAGAAGCGATATTTTGCTTTCATTGTTAAGATTTGTTTCCAAAAGAGAGGGACAAATACAAAGTAAGTTTGATGAATAGAAGTTCTTTAATATCACCACGCACTCAGCTTAAAATTGTTCTTCTTAAAGTGCTAACTGTATTTGCCATAAGTTTCTGATTACTCTGTTTCTTGCAATAAAGCTTAGGTAGGAATATCCTTTCAGATAGGAGATAGTCTGTCGGCAGTCTTCCTCTGTTTGTGCGTCAACTTTTACAAATGTGTTAGCGTAGCATTGTATTAGGTTAAATTTGACCAACATTTTGTGCAGCGAGTTCTACGGTCTCGATTGCCTTCAAACTTGCAGATGTAAAACTAGAGAGCTCTGAGGCTTATTTGCTGAAGTTAGGAAAAAATCTGTCGTGGGATTTCAAAGTTATTTACATTTTTTGTAAAAATGCGGTTTTAAATGTATGCCGATATCTTAAAAGTTTTTATACCTACAAGAAAATGAATAACATTTTCTTAAAAATCCGTTGTTGTTTATGCATGATTTAAGGATGCTAAAAATCATAGAAATCGGTTGAATCTTTCATTCTGAAAAATGCAAATCAAAAACATAACCAGCATGCATATAAATAGGTTCGGGCCACCTTAAGCTTACATTATCCTGTGAGCAAAGGTTTCTTTCTGGAATGGCTTTTAACATTTATGAAGCTGTTTAACCAACTATGTGACTGACAAGCTACGTGAAAGACTTCGTAAATGTTATAAGACTTTAAAGATTTATAGATCTTAAGTTTAGCATTTGGTATACGCTGGGCTCAGAAAATGAAACCATGTTTTGTGACACTCGGAACTTTTTTCAGCTTCCTCTTTCCTACTGCCGGTCATTTGGTATTTTGAAAATCTAAGTTAATTAGTTTAGAAAAAAAAAAATGAAAATCATTGTCTTAAGTTTATGTTCTACATAAAACATGAAAATGGGAAGTTTCATGTCGTAGCTGTGCAATAACGGGAAGGAAATGTACAATAAATTAAAGTTGTTTTTTTACTGATCCAAACCTATTGGTTTTATGCCATTCTCGTTGCCGTCGCCATCGTGGTTGCTTAAGCTCCGTATTAATAGACCTAATAATTATACTGATCTGCATTTCCGGTCAAATCTTATGGACACCAAAGGCATGCAGCCAAGTGTGTCTGCATTACAGATCTGTCTAAGTTTAAGAAAAATGAATATCTTGTTTCAAAGATTGTATGTAGGCCTTAAGATAGGGAGCGTGGAACTACAAGTTTGTAAACAAACTGAAGAAAACTGAAAACTTAGATATAATTCAACAAGTACTCATTAGTTTTCGAGATTGCTTGTTTTGATTCAAAGATGTGATCAGCACGCAATACCAGTGAACATATTAAGACAAGCCAAGTGACGTGAATATCTGCCACGCGAACGATTCGTACAAGGTATGCAGACAGCATGTTAGAAAGAAAGCTCTGGTAGGAGGGTACTTGATGCCACTTTTATGTTTTCAAAAACCTTGCAGCAAAGAAACACAATTCGCAACAGTGCATATTCCCAACAAATTTAAAAAACACTGAGTGAAACAAACTATTAAATAATTGAAATTTTCCCTCTGGAAAATAATTGTCCCGGAAGCAAACAGTGTGAATGTTTTTACTCCTGACCATAGGAACCAGTCATTGCCCTTTTTCATTGTACAGACTATTCATTGTTAGTAAGCACATGTCCTCTTAGAGGACAATTGTTTTGCTTGGAAAATATAAACTTATTTATCTTGAGCTTACGGTATTTTTTTATCACATCTAGAAGCCAGGCAATTCTTCAGAAATTCGAAGGTAAATCTGTCAAAAATAATAATTGAAATTGACAGGCTTGGCTGAGAGCAACAGAGGAGAGCTGATTAGTTCTAGGGGCAAATAGAGTAGACAAAAAAAAGATGCTTACATTGCGACTACTGGGGCACTTAGAAGAAGATTGTCCAATCACTATGATTTTTGAAAACAAAAGATTCTCAAGTTTTTTTGCACACGAACCAATAACATTCATAAATTTGAGGGCTGTTTCCTGAGATGTCTGGTAAGTTCAAATGGTTTTAATGTTTTCAGTGGTTGCATACTAGATGAATCTTAAATTTTATTGGCCTGTTTGCAAAATAACTTGAGAATCCTTTGTTTTCAGGTATCATTATGATTGGAGAATCTTCTTCTAAGTGCCCTTGTTTGACTATAGTCACACTGTAACTGTTTCATTGTGGGAACCACCACCTTAATGGGGTATTCTCTACACCCTAACATGTATTTTTTTAAAATACTATAATTTTAACATTGCTATCAGCAGCAAGGAATGAAATATTAGTGCCTACCAAATCACCAAGTCTAATTTTTCACAATCAGCAAACTACTGAATCACAAAGTCTAAATACTGTCAAAGATCTAACATTCTTCTTTACTTTACCAGTGTTTTTCTGCGGAAGACATTTTTAAAGAGATAGAAGAGGGAGAGGAGGAAGGCCATCATCACGAGGAAGGTGAACACAACCATGAAGAAGAAAAGGTTCTTGATCAACATGATTTTGAGAAAGCCTGTGCCAGCATTATCCTGCACATAGTTAAAGGATACTGTATCAAGGAAGGTCATGCACACGACGAGACCAAACCTGATCTACCATCAAAAGAATTTTTCATGGAAGAACTTTTTCATCACAAAAAGTACCTTTCTGAAGAAGACTTAGAAAGCATTACTGAAAGTCTTGGTATTGGAAAGAAATCCTCTCAGTCAATGGCCTCATCTTCAAGTGAAAGCCATGATGGGCATAATCACAGATGCCGAAGGTCTGCTCCAGCTGCTGTGTCATCACAGGAGGAATCTGCTGCATCTCACACCCTTCATCGCCGCACAGTTGATTCTCATGCACACACTAATGCTGGAAGTAGCAGTGTAGGTGTTACACTAACATCAAGCCCCGTCCTTACCCCTATACAGTGTATTAGCTTATTTACGCTTAGGGTGCATTCCATTGGTATGATCTGGACGTAGTCACTAAAACATGGAACGACCTACAACCACCTAAAACCACCTACAACCACCTCAAAAAAATTCAACAACCACCTACAACCATCTACAACAACCACCTCAAAAACATCTACAACCACTCGCAAACAATCTAAAACCATCTAAAACAAGGTATAAATGTCTCAAATAAGGCGAGACGACAACATGTCACGTACATGAAATACGAGAATCGAACAAAACATCCACTTCCCCCTAAAATCTTACTCTCCCTGGTCCCTTGTATCATCAACCATTGGCTTAAGTCACGAAATGAAATGCGAGATCATGCTAAGTATATTAAAAGAGTTAAAGAACTTTACAAAATGAACTATCAAGTCACAAAAAATAATAAAATAAAATAACAAACTCGTACTCGAAAGACTGACTTGATTTGGCTTTTTCTACCCTGGGTACCAGTGAGACGTTTGGTTGACGTTTCATTTGTTTACATAATAGAGACCTTTAGCATCACGTTTTTCATGGGAAACGACAAACCGCAAAATGTCACCTGACCTCGGGCTTGCGGTCACGTTTGCAGTTTGATAAGAGGACAGTGCGGTGGAAGTTTTGTGTTAAGCTTAATGGTTGATGATACAAGGGACCAGGGAGAGTAAGATTTTGGGGGGAAGTGGATGTTTTGTTCGATTCTCGTATTTCATGTACGTGACATGTTGTCGTCTCGCCTTATTTGAGACATTTATACCTTGTTTCAGATGGTTTTAGATTGTTTGCGAGTGGTAATGTAGATGTTTTTGAGGTGGTTGTAGATGGTTGTAGGTGGTTGTTGAATTTTTTTGAGGTGGTTGTAGGTGGTTGTAGTTGGTTGTAGGTGGTTGTAGGTGGTTTTAGGTGGTTTTAGGTGGTTTTAGGTGGTTGTAGGTTGTTCCATGTTTTAGTGACTACGATGATCTGGATCAGGATCAGTTATCTGAGATCAGTCAGGTCAACTTTCTGAGTTCAATGTGTTATACGGTAAAGGAACTTCCATGTTTACTGAGGCATTTGTATACTTGACTGAGTAAAATACTTACTAAGTTCTCACAGTAATTAACCATTAACATTGCTATTTTAAACGACACCCACCTTTATTACTTTAAAAACCAGCAATAGTTCCCAGTTCTTTGAAAAGAAGTTGAAACTAGTACACTGTACTTGTATGACCTTTAGATAAATTTTGAGATTGTGCTTTGTCTATTATATCTATATATAACAGCCTTTTTAGCTTGCTTTCAGCCTTAGCTTTTGTTAGATTAATTCAATACATGTATTCCTGAACAATGATCAATTACTTGTTTACAAAGAATATTAAAGTTTAATATTTAATGTTTTGTGAATAGTGTTACTCGGTCGATGAGATGCTGACAGTTTTTGACATTGATCACTCCATTGGAGCAGATGATTATGACTTCAAGCAGCTTTGCCCTGCTTTTGTTCAACAAGCCAAGAGCAGAGCTTGCAAACAGCAGTCAAAGCAACCAAAAACAGATCCAGAAAAGCATATGGGAAAAAGTAAGTGTACACGTGTACACAGGAAGATGAGATTTCAGTGAAGGGCATTGAATGGTTGCAATTAGATGCAAGTGTTGAATTTTGGCTGGAAACCCAGATTTCGCATTATATAATTAATTATTATAAGTGCTATTTTGACTCATAGTTGAAATATTACAAAGGCAAAAAATAATGAGATACTGCAAGTTGGACATCGCAAGTCAGGTTGTGGAAATTGTAGTGTTTCACCAGTATTTTGAAACTGTATTGTTGTCCAGATTATGTTACATTGACCAACTGTGATGTTCTGACTTATCTTCTAATATTGGGATTTTGCTCTGTTTAATAGTATCTTAAAAATCCAACAAAAATCAATAGGTAAACTCATGATCTTTTTGGTTTTGTTTCTTATCTCCAGTCTGGGGTTATGGCATTGCAGCTGTGACTATAATCAGCCTTACATCTGTAGCTGGCGTGGCAACTATTCCATTTCTAGGAAAGAAGATGTACAAGAAGATCTTGGCAATGTTGGTAGCTCTTGGTGTCGGAACCCTTGCTGGAGACAGCTTACTTCATCTTTTACCTCATGTAAGCCTTAACGTTCCTGTTTATAAACACTGGTCTGGTCAAATATCTTTTACCTTCAATGTTAGTTGGCACTCAGTCCATCTTGTCAAAGGGGCCGAAATTGGCTTCAAGCATTAAAGTGCATAATCTGTGCAGAACAATTTGCATGTTTTAGGTGTGACTGTGTTAACATGAGTCTGCGCAAATGTAGAACCGTACTGTTCAAAAGTTTTTTCCTACTCCTGATCAGATCAAAACCTTGCGCACTTATAGCCATTAAAAAACTTATGTGGTTCTGTAGGTCCCATGTAGAATGAAAGGCCAGATCTGTGCAAGTTTTTTTCCTTCAAAAATTTGTCCAGACCTGTGTAAACAAGGTTTTGTTGTTATAAAAGCTGCTCTGAAAACCTCTGAACGTTTAAGTTTTTCCCTTCTAGTTAGCTTTTTGCTTAAACCCTGAAAGTGGTTTCTTGTAATGATAAATTAAATAAGTCATTTTGTGATCAGGCATTTGGTCTCCATCAACGTGACGACACTGCTGAAGGTGACAGCCATGCTGATCATTCAGAAGAGAAGGGATTCATTTGGATAGCATTGGTGGTGCTGCTTTCCATTTATGGATTTTTCTTGTTTGAAACTTTGATGCATCTGTGTTTGAAGAGCAAATTTGGAGATCATGGTGGCCATAGCCACATTGATGTTGAGGTCAGACTTAATAATAGTACAATTTACTGTTTCAAACCTGAGAACTCTAAAATTACATGAGTAACATGATCCTAAGTTTTAGTATATCTTTGTAATCAGCTAGCCATTGGATTACACAGTCAAACTCAAAATCCAAACCACCTTTAATTTTATGATGCTTAGTGTAGTAAACGGTACCACAGCAAAGTGCTTCTCAGCACTCAGCTTTTATTTGAACTATCACTTACTCTTTAGTTATTTCATCCTCAGACATCAACCACAATTTTATTCCACATAGTTTAGATACAACAGTAATTACACACTCAGTTGATAATAGACCTGTATAAGAAATCTGAAAAAAACTTTCCCACTGCTAATAGCATAAAAGGCTAAATGGGAGCAGGGGAAAGATGAAAACAAAACTTAAGGTGATAAAATAAGAGAAAACTGATCACAGAAAACTGAGATAACAATACAATAAGGTAAAATAAGGAAATTAAATGGAAAAAAAATTTACATCAAAAAAATCAAAGATAAATGAATAAATGAAATAAAAATAATTATTCTGCCTTCCAAGGCTAAGATAAATTGCTAAAGTAATTGAGCAAGTGAGAAACTTCAATATAGTCACTGACTCAAGCTCTAAAGTTCAAAGAAGTATTTGTTGAATTTTGTTTCGGAACTTGGATTTAACTTTAAAGTTGATATTAACACTACTGAAAAATTAATGATTTTGCAAACAAGTCCAACATCGTTTCCGTTACATCATTAACGGGCATTCTTTGGAAACCAAGATTACAGGCCATGCATTTTAATCTAATTATACATGTGCAGGTACAGTGTTATTGTGCCATTTGCCACTTAAAAAACGAGGAGACTGGGCCAAATTAGCTTTTGCAAAGACCTCTAGGATCACACTATTCAGCTATTGGCTAGACTGCGAACAAGCTCTTTAATAAAGGGCGCTCTGGCAGCAGGGTGAGAAAAGAAAGGAGAGCTTGCAACTATGTCTCTGGAATTTGAATATCTGCATTGAAAAAGTCGATGGGAAATGTTGAGTGGTGGAGATGACATTAGTAATGATGTCATTTATTATTTTTTAACCCTTGGCACGTGTTTTTCATTGTTTGTTTACATTCGCACTCACTTATACATCATGCTGATTGGTGGAAATCTGACAGCTCAGTCGACAAGGAGCCACAGGGGAATTGTAGGTGGAATTCAAATTCCAGAGACTGAGTTGCAAGCTCTCTTTCCTTTTCCTGCCCCTCCCCTTGCTGGCAGGCTAGCTGTTTGCCAATTTTTCCCCATCCCCAGTAATGATTCCGGAACTTGGCCTAATCTCCCTCTTGTTTCTAAAGTGACAAATGGCCATTTAGTGATACAGATCACAGACCAACATGGTGGCCTGGAGGTTTGATTATTTTCAAACCCACAACAAAGTGCCTAAGTAATTAAGAAAGTGCTGCTTTCCTTTATATTCATTTCTGGTGTCACTTGTTATAGCTTAATGTAAGCTCCATTTTTTGTACAGCTTCCTGGACCTTCAAGTCGGCACATGAGCTTTAAAAATAAAAGGAAATGTTCCAGGCTGGAGCATCATGAAGGAGATAATCCGCTTGGTAGAAGTGATGAAAAGCTTCCCATGGAAATTGGTGACATTGTTTCAACAAACATGGTGAGTGTGACGATATTGCATTGTTTTAGCATCCAACCAGATTTTAGCATTTACATGTGCAAACTCAGGCTTACTTTTGTTACAGTTTGATGTAATGGCCACTCATGAGCTCACTATGTTGTGATATTTAAATAAGTTGAGGTTTAAGAACGTGAGCCAATTCTTTACATGGTGACAGAAGTGGGAAAGAAAAAGTTTAGAAGTGTAGAATACAAATCATGCGTTTATTTAATTGGAGGATATATTAATAATAAATTTAATAATACATTAATTGATCCACCAACCATGATCAAGGTTCATGATACACCAATCGCTAATGACCACACTGAACAAAATGATAGTCCCACTCAATAAATCAACACTACTGTCTGATGAAACCCTGCAGTACCTGATCAAAACATCACAATCAATATCAAAGTGACTATTGTGAGACAAACAATAAGTAAAAACCCTTTATAATAAAAGTAATCATAACGGTTGTACATCTCTACTTCAGCAATAACAGTGGCTTTTATAAGGTGTTGTTTTGGTTTTTCAAATCCTGTTTCTGAAAGTATATATAATTTTATATATTATCTTTTTTACATGTATATGTGGTGTCATACTCCAGTGCTTTTAGTGAAAATTAAGGATCATTAAAAACAGTCAAACTGCCAATTTGTTTTAAACTTTGTAGTTCCAGTACCACAGAGCAGTCAGAAAAATATTAATCTTCCAGCTCAAGGGATTAATAATTTTATTATAATTTTTTTTGGCCGATAATCTGGTCCATAATCTTGAAATTATGATCTTGAATTAAACATAAAAAGTTTGATACAGTGACATATAAAGAATGTGACACACTAAATTGACTGAATCTTTTTACTTAATAAAGTACATGTTTAAAAGCAATTTTTAATTTAAAATTTCTGTAATATACAGCTTGATGTACATGTATATTAGAATAATTTATGTACCATTAAAAAAAATTTATAGCTAAAGTTCTGTCCGTGTTTTTTTTTAAATGTTACAGTTGTATGCAGTGATACCAAACAATGACATAAAATTTGTATTTTAAGTTTATGTTATAATGTTGGTCTTCTGTCACAAAAGGATGGTTCCATAAAGAATTTTAGTAGCAGCAGCACTACAAGTTCTTCTTGTACATTACATTCCCATTGTGTTTATGAACATGTATCTGGTACAGATACTGATGATGGTGAATATGAGGTTAATGTTAAGAACAATAATACTGATATTAATTTAAATGTCATTATTAAAAATGTGTCATAGACGTGTAACTGGCATTTAAGCATCAATTAACTGATCATGAAATAATCAAAGATCAACAGAAGTAACTTATAAACATCAGTTTTCTTCAAGTCATTCATGTTTTATTGGCCAGTTGCTTATCAGTTCTGAACAATTAATTCTCCCATGTCTGTGTGAAAGATTACATGTAGTCTATCTGTGATATTCAAATGAATAATTTTCAGCAAGCCATTAATTTCCTTTAGTTTCTACAATACTAGATGTAACACTAAGTCTTAATGGTAGCAAACAAGCAAATTGTCAATAATTATTTGAAATTCATAAACATACACCAACGAAGAATGATTAAAAAGTGTATCTGTGCAGGAAACAGACATTGTTAAAATGACTTTGAAACATGTGTATCATGTGAAATTACGTAATGATGAGCCACTTGAACAGCAGATTCTCATAAAAAATTGTTTTGTTAAAGTAACTTTTTCATTCCATAATTTGCAACCCACTACTAATACACCAGACAGACCTGGAGCACCAAGGCACATGTTGAAGTTTTTGATACTTTCTCTTTTATTTGCATCTGTGTTACAATAACCAGCCTCTTATCTCTAGCTCCATAAATGAAAGAGCTCAAAGTTTTTTGGAGCAGGCAACATTATTCACAGCTGCAAATCACAAAAAAGTTACCAGAACTGAAAGAGCCACTTTTCTAATTTCTTTGTTTTTATTGAAAATTTCTAAATTCTGAACTGAGAGTTTGTGATATTCTAAGAAAGCAAATTTCTTAATCTTGAGCAGGATATCAAAGATGGTTTTGAAGATCCCAAAGACAGAGTTCCCCAAGGTCATCAAGATACAACAGATAATCGCATGAGAAGCCTTAAACACAGCTTATCACGCCACTTCGTTTTCAGCGATGATGTAGAAAGAGGCAAGGCATCATTCAAAAGTATTTCCACTGTGGCATGGATGATAATCATTGGAGATACTCTCCATAACATCAGTGATGGATTGGCCATTGGTGCCGCTTTTGCAGAAGGTAGAAGCTCGGGTGTGTCTGGTGGAATCAGTACTTCTATTGCTGTGTTTTGTCACGAGCTGCCTCATGAACTTGGTAAATAATTATCTTGATGATTTTTTAATTTACATTGTAAGTATCTCTCTGTTGGTTGCAGATTTTGCATGATGCTTCAAATAAGCTTAGCTGGATGAAGTTTAATGAGGGGCAGGCCCGGATGAAGTTTAATGAGGGGCAGGCCCAGATTTAACATGCGGCTGGACCACAAAGGGTCCTTAAAAAACTGGTCTGATAGTGGCTGCCAATGTTGCCTCTCTACTGACCTCTGAGCTCACAGCAAACAAATTATGTATTTAGGAGACGTGTATTGTTGTTACGAATCTGTAACATTATTATTTAAATTTATTTATAAATTATTTATTTAATATTCATGTTAAAGATACACAGTGTGCAAGGGGAGTAGTTTGGATAGCCTGGGGCTAGTGCACTTTTCCATCAGGCTAGTGAATTCTGTTCTCAACTTGCCCGATGGGCAAGAGAAGATTTTAGGGGAATTCAATTTGTTACCGAAGAACTGTAATCAGTCCTGCCTGTCATAATTTATTTTCAGGCCAGTTGAAATGACTTTTGGGCTATTACATGCTAGCTATAAGTAAACTGACTTTCTCTGCACCCTGATACATCACCTGAATGTTGCATAGGATTAATATAATTATAGATTTAGCCAGAGCTGAAAGCGAAGCTCCCATTTATGCATGTTAAATTTAATTCAGTCAATGAAATTTTAGACCATTGCAAAGAAATCCACAAATCTATGCTTACCTTTAGGGTAGAACCATGTAACTGAAAAACATAAACTTTAGTTTTCTATCAATTAAAACCTAACAACTGGTCAGCGGAAAACTTCAAAAGGCACGTGACCTCAATGAGTTGGCACCTGAGCCCGTGATACGGTGATGTGACTCTGGTCAGCGGATACCCTGTTTTGACAGCTGTCAATTGACTATAATATGGATGTCTATTATCAAGTTAAATACAGGTTACAGGCATTTCACATTGGTTTTCCTGTGGTGCGGACGGACGGACGGACGGACGGACGTCCGGTCACGTGATGATCAAAATTTCTTAGAAGGATAGATTACCAAATTTTCTTAGGTATGGGGCTCTGCTCAAGCGCGCGTGGAGCTCCGCAGAAAAGACCACTGGTTTCATGTGGTTTGGTATTGATCATGACATTAAATAAATTGATAAAGGTAGCACATTTGTGCTGTACCAGTGTTTTAAATTTTTACAGTCTGGAAGTAGTGTTATTATCACAAAATTGTATTAATAAAACTTAAGTCAATTTTCTTTTCTTTCTCCTTGTGTCACAGGGGACTTTGCAGTTTTACTGACAGCTGGCATGACAGTCAAGATGGCTTTATTAGCCAACTTATTTTCTGCCATGTCTTGTTATATTGGCTTAGCAATTGGTATATACGTTGGTCAAGAAGCTGATGTGCGTTTCTGGATATTTGCTGTTGCTGGTGGAATATTCCTTTATGTCGCATTGGTGGACATGGTAAGAGTTTTATCAGTATTGAGAGTGAGATCACTTTAATTTTTGGAAAAATTCTTCTTGCTGTCCATTTCCCAATGGACAATTTAGGATGAAACAACGTTATGGGTAAACTGCAGAACAGTCCGTATTTTCGCGTATGCAAGTACGTGCGAGTAGTCGAGATTGGCTTAAAACGGGGAGCCAGACTGGGGAGAGGCGCTAAAAATACGTTTTTCTTTTCTCTTGCATCACACGCCTCATAATCCACGCTAAACCGATTTTGAGAAAATGAGAAAAAAACGACTGTTTTGCAGTCTACGTGATGGAGTTCCTCAGCGATTAAACAAATTTGTTGTTGGATGAGGTTTCAGTGATATCCGGAATAAGGTTATCGTCCGTTGTTGTCATGGAAGTCACCTAAAATATCTTTTCGTGACATACCCTGTAGCTGTTCTTGGGCCAGTAAGTAGTTTTCCACTGAAATCCCTTCATTTTGATGGCGCAACTTGGCAGTTGTTCACAGGGGTAGTTCTCGCTCATCAGGTTGCCATGGATACCTCCCTACTGTAGCCCTGAGTTCCTAATCTCAAAAAAATTGTAAGGGGAATGAGAACTAGCTTTCGCGCAACGATTTTTAAGATCGTCTGCGTGCCAAAGCGTTAGCTATCATTGGTTAATGGCTGCGTTGAATACCATCGACCAATCATAACTAACACTTGTCTATCGTAATAATCCCAGAAATCACTGCACCCAAAGCTTGTACCCATTCTCCCTAGGTTTTCTTAAGTGGATTATGGCACTCAGCAACTTCTGAAGCCCTTTTTCACAGCTTATCTTCGGCGATGACATTAATTGATAATTGTTATGTTTTTTTTTTCTTGAACACAGCTTCCTGACCTGATGCACAGCGAAACTCTTCAAGCAGAACCTGTTGCTACGTTCTTGTTACAGAACTTCGGTTTGGTCCTTGGATTCGGGATTATGTTGATAATTGCGCTCTATGAAGAGGACTTAATGGCAATTAATTTCTAGCACTACTTACATAATATGTAGTGCAGTGTTAGTGAGTGGAGGCATGTTCAGACGAAAAGGGAAGGGAACTAGCAGCAAGATCGCGAAATAATTGGGGAAGATAAGTTGGTTTAATTTTAGTGTTTTAGAAGTAGCCTGTTGGATACCCTTGTCCCAGAGGTTTTTCTTGAAAGTTTTCTCCACGTGAAAGAGAACGATCTGCGCGAAGCGACAAAGACTAGTCGCGAGTAGCAAGTTAAAATCTTCCTCTAAAGCTACTTGCAAACGGATGCAACAACTCCCAGTATTGTTGGGCAGCGAAACGTTTGACTGGTTTCAAACTTTGGGCAACAACTCCCAACAACACGTAACAACAGCACGTATAATATTTTGGAAAAATAAATTCTTTCTCTGGTATAGACAGACAAAATTTACCTAAGAACGAACTACGGCTAAAGATATCCATATCGTCCCATCGTTAGTCCAAATTATGCGAACCAATCAAATTGATTTTGGTGCAGGGCAGGAAACTTGGGCCGTCCGAACGTCTGGGACGGGTAACTTTTCCGTTCGGACAAGGAAAAACGTGATCCCAGTCGTCCGAATGGACGACTGAGTTGTAGAGGTCCAACTTAAAAAAAGTCAAGAAACTATACTTACCTGTTTTCTTTGGATATATAATAAAATATTCTTTCCGTAATTAATAACCAAAGTGCTCTAAAAAATAAGTAGCTCTTACAGAAAGTAAAATAAAATATCATTTTGTTTACGTTGTGTGTTTGATTTCGTCGTGGGAGGTGCCGCCATTAAATTCCATGTGAGTCCTGCTGTTCAACATAATAGAAGGCTCACGATATCGCACGTGCTTGTCAGTCACGTTTCAGCGAGTTTCAGCGCTTTTCTTCAAGCGTCATGTCTTTGTCTCAGTCAACACTTACTAGCTTATTAAAGAGGTCAGCACCGGAACACATGAAGCAGATGATGGTACTAGCAATGTTGTTCATTCCAAAAAGAAAAAAAGCGAAGATAACAAGAAAAAGTATGAAACGAAGCGCATAAGAAAGTTTCAACCAGCGTGGCAGAAAGAGTTCGATTGGGTCGTTTATCAAGAAGAAACAAACAAAATGTACTGCTCAACTTGTAGAAAGTCTGCTGAATTAGCTGACAAAAGCAGCCCAATGTACATTGGATGTGGAGATGGAGTTCAAGGATTCAGAAGAGAAACTTTAACAGCCCATTCAAAAAGTAAACACAATGACTAAAACAAATGTATCAAAAGATATGTTTTTTCAGTTTGTGGAGTTCTGTTAGTTTTAATTCTACGAGCTAAAATGAAATATGAAGTTTATATATTACCCTTTAGTATTGTTGTGGTTGTCTATTTTTGGACAAGTAGTTTTGTGGTTCGGACAAGCAAAATACACATTGTACTTGTCCCAAGGGACAAGTGAATTGAAAAGAAAGTTTCTTGCCTTGGTGTTCGTAAAATTATCAACCAATCAGCATCCGATGGTCGGCACACTCTGACCCTGTAGTTTCCATGAAAGTGAGATTCAAGTGCAAGGTAACCAGAGGTTTTTCTGTTGCTTGTCGCTTTACAACTTGTTTTCACCTCTCCGAGCGCCTCGTTCTCTATCACGGGGAGAAAAATTTCCAACAAAAACCTCTAGGACCAAGGTACTTGTTGGAATGAATTTGTATAAGATGAAGACGATTTTCCCAACAGTGTACCAGCATATAGACTGATATACATGTACTACGTAAACAAATTTTTATTTAATAAGGGCTTAGTTTTCTCACTTACATCAGCCGATTTTCTCCTGGAAAGTCACCGGAATTTTTTTTTTGTCGATTTTTTGAAAATAACTTTTTTTATTTATATACCCTGTATAAACTAGGGACTGATTTTATTTTTGTTTCAATCACCAGATGATGGCTATATTGCGATTTGTATTAGACTGAAAATTTTAATAGTTTAGTTCTGAGAAAATTTTTGTTCTTAAAAGAAGTTAGTAAACTTGTTATTATTTATACAAGAGATGTTTCATTAAGAGATGTTATCAACAATGTTTTATTCAAGAAACTTAGTTATTTTCTAATTATAAGTAACTGATATCACGGAGTGATTTCATTAATGCCCATGATTGAGTGGCCAAAACGAAACGAAAACAGTAAAATTAGTCGTCATTGCGGGACGCTAATATGGCCTCGTCATGGGTTATATGAAATTGCTCGCTTATATTGCTAATACAATTATTAATCATGTTTAAGCGTAAAAATAAAATTTTATGTAGTATTTAATTACGTTTTAAACTTGCATTGTGTTTGATGAAAACAGTGATATTTTCAGAGTGAGAATAAAATTGATTTTTAAATATATAGAAAGCAATGTGTCATCCTCACTTTAACTTCATTTAACTTTGTCCACTTCTCGGCTGGCTCGCTAGCCGATTTATTCTGTTTCACCCGAGCTTTTCCCCTACTACGAAGCCTGGTTCCAGGCTATAAAACCTCAGTTTGCAGTTGTCTTTGGACGCCAAAGCGAGAAGAAGACTTCATGTTTTCTTGTCGTTTCGACCTTGGGCCGCTCGGCACATCGGTTTGTACTAGTCGCTCGGAGATCATGCGATGTCGCGACTTAAGTAGAATGACTAGTAGAACCTTCAATTTTGCAGGTCAGGCTGAATAGTAATCTATTCCACAACACTCAGATTCACGCTCAGTTTAAACAAGATATGGGAATAATATTGCTCAGCGCCCCCAAGCCATACTGTTCATCTTTTACTTCCATAAGCCCCACAAACATCTTATAACAATCTTATTTCCGTAGGAAATCACCCCAATCATTACAAAATTCTCCCCAAATCTTTCCCCAAACTACAAAAAAAACATATTAATTAAATTAAACGTCCAGCTTATAAATGAATAAATGTTCAGCTCAATTACTTAAGTAATTAGTGCGATTGGGTCCGATTGGGGTCTCTTCCGTGAACGGCCGATGGAAAAACAAATAAACGGAAAACTCTTTAGTTGATCCTATTAACGTCCATCACATCGCTAGAAGCCAGCTTTAGCCGAAGCTCCAGAGTAGTGTGACAAAGCAGTATGTCGGCGAGTCCACCGAACATGGTTCATGATTTCAGATAGCTGTACCCCTGAAAGACCTAGAGTTATAGTACACCCTAGGAAACAGCTTTACCATCTGACAGGAAGCTCCTAAAAGGGTTACAATATCTTTAAACAAGCAAAGATCGCCTATAAATGTCTCCACGCGCTAATATGTCCGACACAAGAAATCCATTAGTGCAAGAAAGAATGCCAAATTTCAACCCAGAAAACCTCGAGGTTTCTCCGGATTCCCCGAGTGGAATGCCAATCCCTGCCTCGATGGCAACGATCACCTTTTGTGAGGTCATCTTCAAGACTTACTTTGGCGCTGCGACGAAGTAACCGCCACCGGCATTTTCTAGGGTGAACATCCAGAACAGCAAGACATATAAGCAGCCGACCAAGAGCAAAGGGCGGGAAACATTTGCCTGGGCGTTACATAAGGCTACCGTGTTATGTCAGATCTTGCGCAAAGAGATTAATGTCCGAATTTCCTGGGGAAGGACCTGATATGGAGTAGGGAAGACTATTTCCAGATCAATTCTCCATCATTAGTGAATCTAACACCATCAAGTCAAACATATGACTCGCAGAACCCCCGAACTCCTACTGAACGTATGTTCTGCCACATCATATCACAACAAGAAGACGCCCGAAGACGTTTACGCGGGATGTGTTGGTGTAAGAAAGAATTACCGTTATGTTGAATGACAATGGAAAGTTGAGTAGTGTATGCAACAAATGTGTGCAGGAGAGACGGAGATGTTCTGTTAAGGACTAATACACTAGAAGATGAGTTACACACAAGGAAATTGGGGTCAAAAATAAGGACACTATTCTTTTTACTAATCATTTTGATTTAGGTTGAAAAGAAAATTTGCTCATTAAGATTGACTGAGATCCCGTGGAGCTTTCCAGGAAAACTGTTATGATTTCAACGAAACAGCGGTGCCCCCAGGGGGGTTACGTGGGGTAATTTTTGCTGGGTATGTGCCGCTGGCCTCTCAGAGTCCCTAGACCCCATATTAGTCACTCTTGGGCAAATATGTAATTTTTGCGATCCCAACTTAGTCACTTTCTATTTATTTATCTACCTAATCAATCCTTTAAATAGGTCATCAAAAAATGAATTGACCCATTTTTTAATAAATTAAATGAAGAACACTTTACTTTTCACCTACAGTACAAATATCCTGGTACGTTTGCTAACCGTAAATATGAACAACTCTCTTACCCCAAAAATCCGAAAATGTGCGGCCCCATTCTAGTAACTCTTTTGAAAATGCAACCCCATTATAGTCAATCCAGTCGTGAAAATGCGACCCCATCCAGCTGCATATCTCCCTATTAGCCTCTTATAAGGAAGGGTCCCTCCGGGCCCGCCCAAAACTATTATCTCTTTTGAATAGATCATCTTGTTGTAAAGTCGTCGTTTAAGCGCATAAACGGAAGTATTTTCTTTCTATATTATCGGTGAAATGTTCAGGACTAATGTGGATTCGGTTAGCTTTCGCGTATTTATTTTTAGTACGTGATACGTAATGCCTTGTCACGACACGAAAGACAGTGAGGGATTTTATAGATTTATACCCCCTTTATAGAGTTTATACCCGATTCTAGAACAATCACAATAATAGTCGCCTCTCTTCTTTTTTATACATGGTATTTTACTGGAATAACAATCTTAGTTATGTTTTAGCCTCGCAGAAACAATTTGTTTGAAAAAACTAACTAATGAACCATCCTAATTTGAAGGAAAAAATTTCAATGTTATTATGAAAAGCTGTTACTATCGAAAACTGTGCAGCTTGTTACGTTCATAGTCAAGGATTATGTTATATGTGAATTCACGTGAAACGACCTTTAAACATCAATACTGTTACAACGCGTAGTCTACGCGTGCCCGCTGCCCGATTTTAACACTAACATTTTCTTAAAGCTTTTTGGATAGACATGCTACTTATTACCACTTACAAGTCGACCTCAAGAGTTTCGTAGCGAGCGGAGCGTTCTTTTTGACCCGTGAAGCCACCGAGCGAGCTACGATTTCGCAAGGAATAAATTCTAGACATTCTTGGCTGTTTGATTGTAAATCAACAGAAACAAGAAACCAACACCCGCAAGTCGCCCGGCTGGGCCACCTAGTCAATATTTTCAGTCGCCCGAGGCCAAGTCTTGCGCCGTTAGATCTAGTGCACAGCCTTTACTCGTCGTCCTCCTAGAGCTACGCTGTAATCTTACTTCTCCTTTGCTGACGCAGTATCTCTTTTCTGCTTGTGCAATCCAACCTGACTTGCACGTGATTCGAAGTTGCAGCCAATAAAAATCACACAATTTTTTCGGGACGGGCTCGGGATACGGGAAAGTTAAAAAGCAAGGCAATTTTTTACGGCGCTCGCTGGCTGACTACGTCATCCCGTGTGATAAGGTTGGGGGCTAATTGTCCATAATGTGGGGGCTAGTTGTCGGGGGGCTAATTGTCTGGGGAGGGGGGGCGAGTTGTCCTAATACCGAAGGAGGTGAGGGGAACAGGGGGGGGGGGTCCGTACCCCGTTCTCCCGCCTCCCGTACTTTTTTGTTCTTTTGTCTCCCGACTCCCGCCCTTTATTGTGTTTCTCCCGTTATCATGTAAATCACGCTGTTTGACTCCGTATTCTAATAGGGAGGGAGTGCTTTGGCCTTCAGTCCGAAATAAAAAATTGTGTTGTAAATCGAACCACTCCGCACTCTCCAGCGCGATCATTGAAGGGGCATTCCTTCGACACAAGTTTACACCACGCGGCAAAATCTTCAGTGTTTTGTGAACTACAGTCGTACGGAGCGAGCTCCCAGGAAGGTCTTCCATGGACGGATTTTTCCCCACCACACCTAAAAATACCGAGACCGATCAGAATGGTCTTTGACCTGCCTCGTACCGAGACGTCTCTCTTTCGATGAAAATGTCTGCGCAAAGGAAGGCGGGAAGGTGGTCTTACGGAGAATTTCGACAGCTAGCGAAACAGACGAGACACTGATATGACTGACACAGTCGACACACGTGTACGTGTGTCTTATGGGAAGGTTTCCAATTTCATAGGAAGTACGAATTTTCGTTTTTTGACTTTTCTCGCGTATAAAATTTTGCTTTAAGCCTCGGAGGACGTTACATGGAAATGGACGTTGTTGGGTTCGTTTCTTTGATTGGATGTAAGCGGTAACAAAATAACGAAAGCTTGCCTTTTGAATTTCCACTCCCGCTTCCCGCTATCGTAGAGATCCCGTTTCCCGCCACTTCTTCTCCCGTCTCCCGTACCCCTCCCGCCCCTTCCGGGCTCCGGCCCACCTGTTCCCCGGAACAAGGAACTTAGATGCAAAAGTGTGGCGTGTGTTTGAAGCTGAAAACTGTTTAACAGCCAAACTAAAATGTTCTTCCTAAAAATTGGCGTTTTCTTGTACTTGAAATTGTCGCTTTACGAGTTTGTTTTTTCACACCAGAGCCGAAATCACGAGCATTACTCGTTTAAAGAATTGCAGGACGCTGTTAATGGCGATTCCCTGAAGTCAGATGATCTACAGAGGCTATTTGACAAGCTGCATTTCTTGAACTGCACTGCAAGCAAACCGAGTCCGGATTACCGAAGGGTAAGATAAGTATTGTTGGCACAAATGGCCCAAAAAGATGAAAATTTTACACTAAAACTTAAAAGTCTTAAAGTTAACTTAGTACGGTAAAAGTTTCTAGAGAAAAATATATATCTCTGAAAACTAATTACGACGATTTTTAATAAGAAAGAGAAAAATGAAAACGTAAAACTAAGCTCAAATTACGATGAGATTATGGGATTACTGAATTCTTTTAGCCCGTAAGACCGATCGATCTTCGAAGCTGCCCTTTCTCAATGTCTTCGACCACGCGGTTTTTCATCATTTGCATTCACTTTCACGCTTTGTTCTTTTAGTGTTTCAGCCCTATAGAATTGCACGATATTCATGGATCGTCACCGTCAAAAGCATTAAATTCCTCGGAGTTTGTAGAGATCAGTCCTTCGATAGTGTACTGCCTTTTGCCAGGGCGTGAAAAGAATTCTGGTCAACAACGTTGCGATTCTCCCAGGAACCACAGCGAACTTTTCGACTCGTTTACGAGGAATTTCAGTCATGGCGAATACGGGATCACTCACGAAGCTCTCGATGAAATTCTCGAGGAAATAAACAAGACGATCGGGGACTTTTTAACTGAAAAGAAGGTAGGTGAAATTTAAGGATAAAAGCAGTCTTGGGGTTTAAAAAAAAAGGTCCATTGGCTCCCTCTCAATCAATTCGCTTTCAAAATAAACTTTTTATTAAGGTGGCCCGAACCTCTTTGTATGCGTGTTGGTTATATATGTGTGTTTTTTTCAGAGTGAAAGATTCAACCGATTTCTATGATTTTTGGCATACCAAGTAAATAATGATGGAACTTTAAGAAAATGTTATTTGTTTTCTTGTAGGTGTAAAAAAAGCTTTGAGATATCGGCATATATTTAAACCACATTTTTACTAACAATGTAAATAGCTTCGAAATCCCTCGACACATTTTTCCCTAACTTCAGCAAATAAGCATTAGAGCTCTCTACTTTTACATCACTTGCCATCACATTCGTACGGGAAGTTTACCTTGCTTATATGTTCTATCACTGATATTATCTGAGATTTTATTCCTCTCTTTACTGCTGCCAATTATTTCAACATGACGGTGTCCAAGAAAGCTCTTGCTACTTTGGACACTGTACACAAATGAACTTAATGTCTTTTAGTAATTATTATTTGTCAGCTTCTTTATTTTCCTACCTACGTATACTTATGTAAATATCTTATATAGTGTGAAATAAAGAATTGAATTGAATTGAATTGAATTGGGAATAAAGATGAAGACAAATTTGACAGTCATCTTATTCTTCTCATTATCCCCAAAAGCCAACTGCCCGTGCGAATGTGATGGTAAGTCTTTAAAACGCCAATAAATTACCAAATGCAAGGGTTTCAATGCAGCTGAAAAATGGATGGTTAGAAGTACTGGAGTTGGTAGCCTTATTTCTCTTCAAAACAGGAACCTGCACCGCTTGACAGTTTTTCGTAGAAGTGATATTTTGCTTTCATTGTTAAGATTTGTTTCCAAAAGAGAGGGACAAATACAAAGTAAGTTTGATGAATAGAAGTTCTTTAATATCACCCCGCACTCAGCTTAAAATTGTTCTTCTTAAACTGCTAACTGTATTCGCCGTAAGTTTCTGATTACTCTGTTTCTTGCAATAAAGCTTAGGTAGGAATATCCTTTCAGATAGGAGATAGTCTGTCGGCAGTCTTCCTCTGTTTGTCCGTCAACTTTCACAAACGTGCTAGCGTAGCATTGTAAGGTTAAATTTGACCAGCATTTTGTTCAGCAAGTTCTACTGTCACGATTGCCTTCAAACTTGCAGATGTAAAACTAGAGAGCTCTGAGTCGAGGCTTATTTGCTGAATCGTGGGATTTCGAAGTTATTTTCATTTTTCATAAAAATGCGGTTTTAAATGTATGCCGATATCTCAACGGTTTTTATACCTACAAGAAAATAAATAACATTTCCTTAAAGTTCTGTTATTGTTTATGATTTAAGGATGCCAAAAATCATAGAAATTGGTTGAATCTTTCATTCTGAAAAGTGCAAATCAAAAACATAACCAACATGCATATAAATAGGTTCGGGCCACCTTATATATTAAGCTTATATTATCCTGTGAGCAAAGGTTTCTTTCTGGCATGGCTTTTAACATTTAAAAAGCCGTTTAACTAACTATGCGACTGACAAGCTACTTAAATGTTAAGATTTAAAGATTTATAGATCTCAAGTTTAGCGTTTGGTATATTCTGGGCTCAGAAAACGAAACCATGTTTTGTGACACTCAGAACGTTTTTCAGCTTCCTATTTCCTCTTTCCTCTTTCCTACTGCCGGTCATTTAGTGTTTTGAAAATCTAAGTTAATTAGTTTAGAAAAAAAAATGAAAATCATTTTCTTAAGGTTATGTTCTACATAAAACATGAAAATGGGAAGTTTCATGTCGTAGCTGTGCAACAACGGGAAGGAAATGTACAATAAAGGTGATTGTCATGCAAAGTTGTTGTTTTACTGATCCAAACCTATTGCTTTTATGCCATCCTCGTTGCCGTCACCATCGTCGTTGCTTAAGCTCCCTATTAATAGACCTAATATACTGATCTACATTTTCAGTCAACCTTATGGACACCAAAGGGACAGAGCCAAGTGTGTCTTCATTAGAGATGTGTCTAAGTTTAAGAAAAATTAATATCTTGTTTCAAAGATTATATGTAGGCCTTAAGATAGGGAGAGTGGAGCTACAAGTTTGTAAACAAACTGAAGAAAACTTAGATATAATTCAACAAGTACTCATTATTTGGGCATTGCCAAAATAGAGTTTTCGAGATTGCTTGTTTTGATTCAAAGTTGCAATCGGCGCACAATACCAGTGAACATAGACAGGCCAAGCGACGTGAATATTTGCCCTGTGAACGATTCGTACAAGGTATGCAGAAAGCATGTTAGAAAGAAAGTTCTGGTAGGAGGGTACTTGATCCCACTTTTATGTTCTCAAAAACCTTGCAGCAAAGAAACACAATTCCCAACAGTGCATATTCCCAACATATTGAATAAACACTGAGTGAAACAAACTATTAAATGATTTAAATTTTCCCGCTGTAAAATAATATTGTCCTTGAAGCAAACGGTATGAATGTTTTTCCTCCAGACCAAAGGAACCAGTCATTGCCCTTTTTCATTGTACAGACTATTCATTGCTAGTAAGCACATGTCCCCTTGATTTTTTGCTAGGAAAAGATGAACTTATTTATCTTGAGCTTAGGGTATTTTTTTATCGCATCTAGAAGCTTGGCAATTTTTCAGAAATTTGAAGGTAATTTAAATCTGTCAAAAATAATTGGAATTGACGGGCTTGGCTGAGAGCAACAGAGGAGAGCTAATTAGTTCTAGGGGCGAATAGAGTAGACGGAAAAGAAATTCTTACAGTGCGACTACTTGAACCGGGGCACTTAGAAGAAGATTGTCCTGAAATACTATGATTTTTGAAAACAAAAGATTCCCAAGTTTTTTTGCAAACGAACCAATAACATTCATGAATTTGAGGGCTGTTTCCTGAGATGTCAGGTAAGTTCAAATGGTTTTAAAGTTTTCAGCGGTTGCATACTAGGTGAATCTTGAATTTTATTGGCCTGTTTGCAAAATAACTTGAGAATCCTTTGTTTTCAGATATCGTTATGATTGGAGAATCTTCTTCTAAGTGCCCTGGTTTGACTAGTCACACTGTAACTGTTTCATTGTGGAAACCATAAAACAAATTAATGGGGTATTCTCTACACCCTTACCTGTATTTTTTTTTTAAAATGCCATAATTTTAACATTGCTATTAGCAGCAATAGGAATGAAATATTAGCGCCTACCAAGTCACCAAGTCTAAATCTTCACAATCAGCAAACTACTGAATCACAAGGTCTAAATACTATCAAAGATCTAATATTCTTCTTTACATTACCAGTGTTTTTCTGCGGAAGACATTTTTAAAGAGATAGAAGAGGGAGTCGAGGAAGGCCATCATCACAGGGAAGGTGAACACAGCCATGAAGAAGAAAAGGTTCTTAATCAACATGATTTTGAGAAAGCCTCTGCAAGCATTATTCTACACCTAGTTAAAGGATACTGTATCAAGGAAGGTCATGGACACGACGAGACCAAACCTGATCTACCATCAAAAGAATTTTTCATGGAAGAACTTTTCGATCACAAAAAGTACCTGTCTGAAGAAGACTTAGAAAGCATCGCTGAAAGTCTTGGTATTGGAAAGAAATCCTCTCAGTCAACAGCCTCATCTTCAAGTGAAAGCCATGATGGGCATAATCACAGACGCCGAAGGTCTGCTGCATCTGCTGTGTCATCACAGGAGGAATCAGCTGCATCTCACACCCTTCATCGCCGCACAGTTGATTCTCATGCACACACTAATGGTGGAAGTAGCAGTGTAGGTGTTACTCTAACATCAAGCCCCGTTCTTACCCCTATACAGTGTATTAGCTTATTTACGCTTAGGGTGCATTCCATTGGTATGATCCGGATCAGGATCAGTTATCTGAGATCAGTCAGGTCATAGCCCATCAAAGGAACCCATGAATCCACCCCGGGAAAGGATTCATTGGTTCTTTTGATCTTGATCCAGATCATTCCAAAACAATCTTATTAAACTTCATGAATCCTATTTAAACTTTAAGGTACCTTAATAAATTGAGTTTGATCAAACTTGATTTATTCTTGAGACAAAGTCCTCCCCCTCCCCCTCCCCCCCCAAAAAAAACCCCTTAAGACAGATGGTTTTTGAGTCACTTAAACTTTCTCAAGTGAATTTTTTAACTTTCTGAGTTCAATGTGTTATACCAGGGGCGGATCTAGGGGGAGGGTGCAGGGGGTGCGCACCCCCCCCCCCCCTGAGATGACCTGCGGTTTTGTAATACAACTGGTATTCTGCAAAAAAAAAACTATGTAGTTTACTGGTGTTGAAGTAGAGCAAGAGACGAGTGCACCCCCTCCTAAAAAAAATCCTGGATCCGCCCCTGTATACAGTAAAGGAAGTTCCATGTTTACTGAGGCATTTGTATACTTGACTGAGTAAAATACTTACTAAGTTCTCACAGTAATTAACCATTAACATGGCTATTTTAAACGACACCCGCCTTTACTACTTTAAAAACCAGCAATAATTCCCAGTTCTTTGAAAAGAACTTGAAACTAGTACACTGACTTGTATGACCTTTAGATAAATTTTTAGATTGTGCTTTGTCTATTATATCTATATATAACAGCCTTTTTAACTTGCTTTCAACCTTAGCTTTTGTAAGATTAATTCAATACATGTATTCCTGAACAATGATCAAGTACTTGTTTACAAAGAATTTTAAATTTAATATTTAATGTTTTGTGTTTAGTGTTACTCAGTCGATGAGATGCTGACAGTTTTTGACATTGATCACTCCATTGGGGCAGATGATTATGACTTCAAACAGCTTTGCCCTGCTTTTGTTCAACAAGCCAAGAGCGGAGCTTGCAAACAGCAGTCAAACCAACCAAAAACAGAACCGGAAAAGGATATGGGAAAAAGTTAGTATACACGTGTACACAGGTAGATGAGATTTCAGTGAAGGGCATTGAATGGTTGCGATTAGATGCAAGTGTTGATTTTGGCTGGAAACCCAGATTTCTCATTAATTATAAGTGCTATTTTGACTCAAAGTTGAAATATTACAAAAGAAAAAATAATGAGATACTGCAAGTTGGATATTGCAAGTCAGGTTGTGGAAATTGTAGTGTTTTACCAGTATTTTGAAACTGTACTGTTGTCCATATTATGTTACATTGACCAACTGTACATGTGGTGTTCTGACTTATCTTCTCATATTGGGATTTTGTTCTCTGTTTAATAGTATCTATCCAACAAAAATCAATAGGTAAACTCATGATCTTTTTGGTTTTGTTTCTTATCTCCAGTCTGGGGTTATGGCATTGCGGCTGTGACTATAATCAGCCTTACATCTGTAGCTGGCGTGGCAACTATTCCATTTCTAGGAAAGAAGATGTACAAGAAGATCATGGCAATGTTGGTAGCTCTTGGTGTCGGAACCCTTGCTGGAGACAGCTTACTTCATCTGTTACCTCATGTAAGCCTTAACGTTCCTGTTTATAAACACTGGTCCGGTCAAATATATCCTTTACCTTGCTAGTTGGCACTGTCCGTCTTGTAAAAGGGGCCAAAATAGGCTTCAAGCATTAAAGTGCATAACCTGTGCAGAACAATTTGCATGTTTCAGGTGTGACTGTGTTAACATGAGTCTGTGTAAATGTAGAACCATACTGTTCAAAAGTTTTTTCTACTCCTGATCAGATCAAAACCTTGCACACTTATAAAAGCCATTAAAAAATCTATGTGGTTCTGTAGGTCCCATGTAGAATGAAAGGCCAGATCTGTGCAAGTTTTTTTGTTCCTTCAAAAATTTCTGCAGACCTGTGTTAACAAAGTTTTGTTGTTATAAAAGCTGCTCTGAAAACCTGAGAATGTTTAAGTTTTTCCCTTCTAGTTAGCTTTTTGCTTAAACCCTGAAAGTGGTTTCTTGTAATGATAAATTAAATAAGTCATTTTGTGATCAGGCATTTGGTCTCCACCAACATGAAGAAAATGCTGAAGGTGACAGCCATGCCGATCATTCAGAAGAGAAGGGATTCATTTGGAAGGCCTTGGTGGTGCTGCTTTCCATTTATGGATATTTCTTGTTTGAAACTTTGATGCATCTGTGTTTGAAGAGCAAATTTGGAGATCATGGTGGCCATAGCCACATTGATTTTGAGGTCAGTAGTAATAGTACAATTTACTGTTTCAAACCTGAGAACTCTAAAATTACATGAGTAACATGATCCTAAGTTTTAATGTATCTTTTTAATCAGTGCAACCAAAAGAATGTTATTTTTCCTTAGGTACATGTAATTAATGCAAAATTAATAAAGAGGGTTCATTTCAATGATCATACCATTGGATTACACAGTCAAACTCAAAATCCAAACCACCGTTTATGATGCTTAGTGTAATAAACGGTACCACAGCAAAGTGCTTCTCAGCTCTCAGTTTTTATTGGAACTATCACTGACTCTTTAGTTATTTCATCCTCAGACATCAACAACCATTTTATTCCACATAGTTTAGATACAACAGTAATTACACACTCAGTTAATAATAGACCTGTATAAGAAATCTGAAAAAACTTTCCCACTGCTTTTATAGCATAAAAGGCTAAATGGGAGCGGGGGAAAGATGAAAACAAACTTAAGGTGATAAAATAAGACAAAACTGGTTACAGAAAACTGAGATAACAATACAATAAGGTCAAATAAGGGAATTAAATGGAAAAAATTTACATCCAAAAAATCAAAGATGAATGAAGAAATGAAATAAAAATAATTATGATTGTGCTTTCCGAGGCTAAGATAAATTGCTAAAGTAATTGAGCAAGTGAGAGACTTCAATATAGTCACTGACTCAAGCTCTAAAGTTCAAAGAAGTATTTGTTGAATTTGTTTCGGAACTTGGATTTAACTTTAAAGTTGATATTAAAACTACTGAAAAATTAATGTTTTTGCAAACAAGTCCAACATTGTTTCCGTTACATCATTAACGGGCATTCTTTGGAAACCAAGATTACAGGCCATGCATTTTAATCTAATTATACATGTGCAGGTACAGTGTTATTGTGCCATTCGCCACTTTAGAAACGAGGAGACTGGGCCAAATTAGCTTTTGCAAAGACCTCTAGGATCACACTAGTCAGCTATTGGCTAGACTGCGAACAAGCGCTTAAGGGCGCTCTGGCGGCAGGGTGGGAAAAGAAAGGAGAGCTTGCAACTATGTCTCTGGAATTTGAATATCTGCATCGAAAAAGTTGATGGGAAATGTTGAGTGGCGGAGATGACATTAGTAATGATGTCATTACCCTTGGCACATGTTTTTCATTGTTTGTTTACATTCGCGCTCACTTACGCTTCACGCTGATTAGTGGAAATCTGACAGCTCAGTCGACAAGGAGCCACAGGGGAATTGGAGGTGGAATTCAAATTCCAGAGACTGAGTTGCAAGCTCTCTTTCCTTTTCCTGCCCCTCAGAGACCTTGCTGGCAGGCTAGCTGTTGGCCAATTTTTCCCCATCCCCAGTAACGATTTCAGAACTTGGCCTAGTCTCCCTCTTGTTTCTAAAGTGACAAATGGCCATTTAGTAATACAGATCACAGACCAACATGGTGGCCTGGATGTTTGATTATTTCAAACACACAACAAAATGCCTAAGCAATTAAGAAAGTGCTGCTTTCCTTTATGTTCATTTCTGGTGTTACTTGTTATAGCTTAATGTAAGCTCCATTTTTTGTACAGCTTCCTGGACCTTCAAGTCGGCACATGAGCTTTAAAAATAAAAGGAAATGTTCCAGGCTAGAGCATCATGAAGGAGGTCATCCGCTTGGTAGAAGTGATGAAAATCTTCCCATGGAAATTGGTGACACTGTTTTAACAAACAAGGTGAGTGTGACGATATTGCATTGTTTTAGCATCCAACCAGATTTTAGCATTTACATGTGCAAACTCAGGCTTACTTTTGTTACAGTTTGATGTAATGGCCACTCATGAGCTCACTACGTTCTGATATTTAAATAAGTTGTGGTTTAAGAACGTGAGCCAATTCTTTACATGGTGACAGAACTGAGAAAGAAAAATTGTAGAAGTGTAGATTACAAATCATGCGTTTATTTAATTGGAGGATATATTAATAAGAAATTTAATAATACATTAATTGATCCACCAACCATGATCAAGGTTCATGATACACCAATCACTAACAACCACGCTGAACAAAATGATAGTCCCACTCAATAAATCAACACTACTGTCTGCCCGCCTTTATTACTTAGCAACCAAAACCGCCATGCTATGCAGGCTAATCAAAACATCACAATAATAACTATTGTGAGACAAACAATAAGTAAAAACACTTTATAATAAAAGTAATCATAATGGTTGTACATCTCTACTTCAGCAATAACAGTGGCTTTTATAAGGTGTTGTTTTGGTTTTTCAAATCCTGTTACTGAAAAAGCATATATAATTTTATATATTATCTTTGTTACATGTATATGTGGTGTCGTACTCCGGTGCTTTTGGTGAAAATTAAGGCTCATTAAAAACAGTCAAACTGCCAATTTGTTTTAAACTTTGTAGTTCCAGTACCACAGGGCAGTCAGAAAAATATTAATCTTCCAGCTCAAGGCATTAATAATTTTATTATAATTTTTTTTGGTCGATAATCTGGTCCATAATCTTGAAATTATGATCTTGAATTAAACATAAAAAGTTTCATGCAGTGACATATAAAGAATGTGACACACTAAATTGACTGAATCTTTTGACTTAATAAAGTACATGTTTAAAAGCAATTTTTAATTTAAAATTTCTGTAATATCCAGCTTGATATATATTAGAATAATTTATGTACCTTTAAAAAAAAATTTATAGCTAAAGTTCTGTCCGTGTTTTTTTTAAATGTTACTGTTGTATGCAGTGATATCAAACAATGACATAAAATTTGTATTTTAAGTTTATGTTATAACATGGGTCTTCTGTCACAAAAGGATGGTTCCATAAAGAATTTTAGTAAGTAGCAGCAGCACTACAAGTCCTTCTTGTACACTACATTCCCATTGTGTTTATGAACATGTATCTGGTACAGATACTGATGATGGTGAATATGAGGTTAATGTTAAGAACAATAATACTGATATTAATTTAAATGTCATTATTAAAAATGTGTCATAAACATGTAACTGGCGGTTAAGCATCAATAAACTGATCATGAAATAATCAAAGATCAACGGAAGTAACTTATAAACATCAGTTTTCTTCAAGTCATTCATGTTTTATTGGCCAGTTGCTTATCAGTTCTGAACAATTAATTCTCCCATGTCTGTGTGAAAGATTACATGTAGTCTATCTGTGATATTCAAATGAATAATTTTCAGAAAGCCATTAATTTCCTTTAGTTTCTACAATACTAGATGTAACACTAAATGGTAGCAAACAAGCAAATTGTCAATAATTATTTGAAATTCATAAACATACACCAACGAAGAATGATTAAAAAGTGTATCTGTGCAGGGAACAGACATTGTTAATGACTTTGAAACATGTGTATCATGTGAAATTATGTAATGATGAGTCACTTGCACAGCAGATTCTCATAAAAAATTGTTTTGTTAAATTAACCTTTTCATTCCATAATTTGCAACCCACTTCTAATACACCAAACAGACCTGGAGCACCAAGGCACATGTGGAAGTTTTTGATACTTTCTCTTTTATTTGCATCTGTGTTACAATAACCAGCCTCATATCTCTAGCTCCATAAATGAAAGAGCTCAAAGTTTTATGGAGAAGGCAACATTATTCACAGCAGCAAATCACAAAAAAGTGACCAGAACTGAAAGAGCCATTTTTATATTTTCTCTTTGTTCTATTTAAAATTTCTAAATTCTGAACTGAGAGTTTGTGATATTCTAAGAAAGCAAATTTCTTAATCTTGAGCAGGATATCAAAGATGGTTTTGAAGACCCCAAAGACAGATTTCCCCAAGGTCATCAAAATACAACAGATAATCGCAAGAGAAGCCTTAAACACAGCTTATCACGCCACTCTGTTTTCAGCGATGATGTAGAAAGAAGCAAGGCATCATTGAAAACTATTTCCACTGTGGCATGGATGATAATCATTGGAGATACTCTCCATAACATCGGTGATGGATTGGCCATTGGTGCCACTTTTGCCAAAGGTGGTAGCTCGGGTGTTTCTGGTGGAATCAGTACTTCTATTGCTGTGTTTTGTCACGAGCTGCCTCATGAACTTGGTAAATAATATTATCTTGATGATTTTTAAATTTACATTGTAAGTATTCCTCTATTGGTTGCAGATGTTGCATGATGCCCCAAATAAGCTCAGGACCACAAAGGGTTCTTAATTAAAAACTGGTCTGATAGTGGCAGCCAGTGTTGCATCTCAACTGACATCTGAGATCACTACAAACAAATGATGTATTTAGCAGACATGTATTGTTGGTTACTAATCTGTAACATGTATTACTTAAATTTAGTTATTTAATATTTATGTTAAATACACGCAGTGTGCAAAGGGGGTAGTTTGGATAGCCTGAGGCTAGTGCACTTTTCATCGGGCTAGTGAATTCTGTTCTTAACTTGCCTGATGGACAAGAGAAGATTGGGGAATTCAAATTGTTACAGAAGAACTGTAATCAATCTTTCCTGTCCAGGCCGTTTGAAATGACGTTTGGGCTATTACATGCTAGCTATATGTAAACTGACTTTCTCTTCACCCTGATATTTCACCTGAATGTTGCATAGGATTGTTATAGAATTGGGCAGAGCTGAAAGCAAAGCTCCCATTTATACATTTTAAAAAATCCACAAATCTATGCTTAGCTTTAGGGGAGAACCATATAACTGAAAAACATAAACTTTAGCCTTCTATCAATTAAAAGCTACCAACTGGTCAACGGAAAACTTCTAAAAGGCACGTAACCTCAATGAGTTGGCACCTGAGCCCGTGATACGGTCATGTGGCTCTGGTCAGCGGATACCCTGTTTTGACAGCTGTCAATTGACCATAATATGGATGTCTATTATCGAGTTAAATACAGGTTACAGGCATTTCACATTGGTTTTCCTGTGGTGCAGACGGACGTACGGTCACGTGATGACCAAAATTTCTTAGATGGATAGATTACCAAATTTTCTTAGGTATGGGGCTCTGCTCACGCGCGCGTGGAGCTCCGCAGAAAAGACCACTGGTTTCATGTGGTTTGGTATTGATCATGACATTATATAAATTGATAAAGGAAGGCATTTGTGCTGTACCTGTATTTGACATTGCAGGAAGTAGTGTTATTATCACAAAATTGTATTAATAAAACTTAATTCAATTTTCTTTTCTTTCTCTTTGTGTCACAGGGGACTTTGCAGTTTTACTGACAGCTGGCATGACAGTCAAGATGGCATTGTTAGCCAACTTGCTTTCTGCCTTGTCTTGTTATATCGGCTTAGCAATTGGTATTTACGTTGGTCAAGAGGATGATGTGCGTTTCTGGATATTTGCTTTGGCTGCTGGAATATTCCTTTATGTCGCATTGGTGGACATGGTAAGAGTTCTATGAGTACTGATAGTGAGATAACTGTAATAGACCTTATTCACGATACCCATTGTGCGCATTAGATTATATTCAAGTGCTATTTTGCGCCATGTAAATAACAAATTATTATTATTATTACCCGCCATCTTTGCATGCGCTTAAGGACCGACGGGATAAAAGCGATGTCATGTGGTTTCTCAGGGGACAAACAAGTGATAATTTTTTCCAGTGCTAGAATTCGCGGTCGTGTTTGTTTATTCTTGACAACAGAAAATGAACAACTTTTTATATTAAAGATGATAATGGCAAATTAGTATAGGTAATAGCATGATTTGTAGCGATATTTGGTATAAATACCACGAGTGATATTTTTAAATTGTTATACGTAATTTCACGAGCCGTTAGGCGAGTGAAATTTGAGACAATTTTGAAATATCATTAGTGGTATTTATGCCAAATACCACGTACAAATCATGTTATTATTTGTTTATACTACTACCCGCAAAAGGTTTGTAATTTTCACATGTAGGTATTTCAAATTAAGCTGAAATACCACTGCTCTAAGCCAATCAATTTGCAGAAATTTCTCATGTAGTAGTATAATGGGTGGAAGTGATCATTTTCACTTTTTTGGATGCAGTAGCGACCGTAGACGTCCTCACAGCAAGCAATAATGACGTTAATTTTGTCGAAACTCAAATCGTACATTTTGCCTAACTATTAAACCGTCATCTCGTTTTGAGAGAATAGGGACTTTAAGATCCAACGACGCGGACGGCAACGAGAACGTCAAAAAAAACAATTGGTTTAATAAGCAAAACAACAACTTCGCACGTGCATCACGCTTTTTTGTACATTTCTTTCCTGTTTTTGCACGACTACGACGTGAAAATGCCTAATTTGGCGTTTTATGGAGGAAGTAAACAAGCAACGACGAAATTTTATTTCTCTTTCTGAGCTTGAATTTGGTCCCTTGAAATTCAGCTTCAGGAGGGTTCGCCTACATTTGATAAAGTAAAATGGGAGGAATAATCGCTGTTAAGATTGAAGGAACGCAAATTCACCTTTTAAGCGACGTTCTCGTTACCGTCGCGTCGTTAGATCTTAAAGTCCCTAATAAATAAAGTCGACCGCGATTACTCGCGTTGACAATTTTTATCATTTGTTTGAGCCCTGAAATACCACGTGACATTGCTTTTATCCCATCAATCCTAAAGGGCGAGCAAAGATGGCGGGTAACGTAAATAATGTCTATTATGGAAATTCTGTTATGGCTGTTCACTTCCCAATGGACAACTTAAGATGAAAGAACGTTATGGGTAGACTACAAAGCAGTCCGTATTTTTTTTTACACTTGTCTATCCTAATGATCCCAGAAATCACTGCACCCAAATCTTGTACCCATTCTCCCTAGGTTTTCTTAAGTGGGTTATGTCACTCAGCAACTTCTGAAGCCCTTTTTCACAGCTCATCTTTGGCGATGACATTAATTGATAATTTTTATGTTTTTTTTTTCTTGAACACAGCTTCCTGACCTGATGCACAGCGAAACTCTTCAAGCGGAACCTGTCGCTACGTTCTTGTTACAGAACTTGGGTTTGGTCCTTGGATTCGCCATTATGTTGATAATTGCGTTCTATGAAGAGGACTTAATGGCAATTAAGTTCTAGCACAACTTACATAATATGTAGTGTAGTATGATTAAGTGGAAATAATTGGGTAAGATAAGTTGGTGTAATTTTAGTCTCTTAAAAGTAGCCTGTTGGATACCTTGGTCCCAGAGGTTTTTCTTGAAATTTTTCTAGACTGGTCGCGAGTGCCAAGTTAAAATTTTCCTCTAAAGCTACTTGCAAACTGACGCAACGACTCCCAGTATTGTTGGGCAGCAAAACGTTTGACCAGCTTCAAACTCTGGGCAACAACTCTCAACAACACGCAACAACAGCACGTGTAATATTTTGGAAAAATAAATTCTTTCTCTAGTAGAGACAGGCAAAATTTACCTGAGAACGAACTAGGGCTAAATATATCCTCATCGTCCCATCGTTAGTTCAAATTATACGAACCAATCAAATTGATTTTCGTGTTTGTAAAATTATCAACCAGTCAGCGTCCGATGGTCGGCACACTCTGACCCTGTACCTTGCATGAAAGTGAGATTCAAGTGCAAGGTAACCAGAGGTTTTTCTCTTGCTTGCCGCTTTACAACTTGTTTTCACCTCTTCGCGCGTCTCGCTCTTTATCACGCGGAGAAAAATTTCCATCAAAAACCTCTGGGACCAAGGTACTTGTTGGCCGGCGGAATGAATCTGTATAAGATGAAGACGATTTCCCCAACAGTGTAACAGCATATAGATAATATACATGTACTACGTAAACATATTTTCTTCAATAAGGGCTTAGCTTTCTCACATACGTCAACCAACTTTCTTGTGGAAAGTCACCAGAATTTTTTTTATTTTTTTATTTTTTGAAAATAACTACTTTGATTTGTATATCCTGTATAAACTAAGGTCTGATTTTATTTTTGTTTCAATCAGCAGATGATGGCTATAGTGCGATTTGTATTAGACTAAAAATTTTTAACGGTTTAGTTCTCAGAAAATTCTTGTTCTTAAAAGAAGTTAGGAAACTGGCTATTATTTTTACAAGAGATGTTTCATTAGAAAGAAATTATCAACTCAACAATGTTTTATTTAAGAAACTTCGTTATTTTCTAATTACCAGTAACCGATATCACGGAGTGATTTCATTAATACCCATTATTGGGTGGCCAAAACGAAACGAAAACAGTGGAATAAGTCGTTATTGCGGGGCGCCAATATGGCCTCGTTATGGGTTATGTGAAACTGCTCGCTTTTACTACTTATACAATTATTACTCATGTTTAAACGTAAAAATAAAGTTTACGTAGTATTTAATCATGTTTTGAACTTGCATTGTGTGTGATAAAAGCGGAGTGAGAACAAAACTGATTTTTTACCATATACAGCTTTTTCGAGAAAGGTTGTCAGAAAAAGTGCACACGACAATCCCGAAAGGTATTGCGGGTGTTTTTTAGTTCACTGTTCTTCAAAGAAATATGAAAGAATGGCATGAGAGGCCATGGACGTATGTTTGTGAGCTGCTAAATGAAAGCAACTATAGTAAATTCGACAGCTGTAGTCGTTAGGAAAAGTGTACAGGTCATATCCCCTATTGCCTTTCGCGACTGTCGCGGGACATTTTTTCCGACAACCTTTCTCGAAATGGCTCTCTAAACTGACAATGTGTCAACCTCACTTAAACTTTGTTTAACTTGGTCCTCTTCTTGTCTCGCTTCGCTAGCCGATTTATGCTGTTTCACCCCGAGCTTTTCCCCCACTAAAGAGCCTGGGCCCAGGCTTAAAAACCTCAGTTTGCAGTTGTCTGTGGGCGCCAAAGCGGGAAGACGACTTCATGTTTTCTTGGCATTGTGACCTTCACCGCCCAGCTCATCGGTTTGTACCAGTCGCTCGGACTTCATGCGATGTCTTGAACTCCTTTCCTGTTTGATTTTAAGTAAAATGCCGCGTAGTACCTTCGCCTTTGCAGGTCAGACTGAATAGTCGCTGCAGGTAAGGGATTCCGGAAATTCCGGAATCCGAGAAAATTTTGCTTGTGGAATCTGAAATTCTGAGCTTTGGAATCCAGAATACAGCCCAAGTAATCCGGAATCCAAGTTCCACGGAAAAGGCTGGAATCCAGAATCCAAGATTGTCTTGGATTTCCTTACATACTCGGGTGATAATAGGTTTTTATGTGTTTAATGTATAAGGCGAACAAGTTCTTAAATGGGTTGTTATCTTCTCAAAGAGTTACGAAGGTCGTGAAAGTTCAAACAAGATGTATGACATAGGCGTGGTCTAAAAGATTCATGAATTACTACTCAATAGTGAAGGCAGTAAATATCACTTAAAAATATTAAGTGAAATTTCATAATGGGTTAGACTTTCTAATAGTTCGTTTGGTTATCGTTCAGGAGGGAAAACGATCAACTCGCGATTTCCGTCGCTCAAAACTCATGAGGGGTTATGAGTTTCTGGTTTCATATATCTTTCCGAATTTATGTAAACATGGCTTCACTGAACCTCTTCAGGCCCTCAGGTAAGTATGTCTTTGCTACCAAGAATTCACCCTCCCCACCCAGGAGACTCGTGGCTGTCTGCTCACCTCCATGAGCTCCGCAATTATCATGATAATTATAATTATTATCACCAGAGTCCTCATTGAGCTGGCTCGGGCAAAGGGGGAAACAAGCCAGCCTCTAGTGGGAACCGTTTTTACTAAGAGGGTGGTGTCAAAAAGCCCCTTCCTTTTTAAACCGCAGTGGCCTGGAGCCCATCCATCCCTCTATTTATCCATTCATCCATCCATCCATCCATCTAGCCAGCCAGCCAGCCAGCCAGTAAATCAAAGCAAAGAACACCCAAAGTGACACTCTGAGAAATCACTTTTTCTGTTGCTTATCTCTGATGACTATTTAGGTATACATGTGGTGTTGATGGAAGCAATAAAGGTGAAAGTTGAATGATTTTTCTTTTTTCTTTTTTCTTCCTCTTCAGTCACAAGTGATTTTCCGTGGAACTGTGCCGGAATTAAATGTTTAAACACACTGGAAACTAAAAAATGAGTTCAGCCATAACTTTCTTTGTCTACACTATTAGTTTATAACACCACTGAATAATCCAAGTTCACATTGATGTGCAGTCTACTTGGATCTAGTTTAGTTCTGGAGATGCTATGACGTTCATTTCCTAGTTATTTCTTTGATCTATATATGTAACGGGAGGCGAAGACGATGGAAAATGCATGCTATCCGCGGATCTCTGGCAAAATTATTGACGTTCGCGATCGGAAATTGCTTGTTTCAGTCTACGCGATATCGATTAAAATAATTTTCTTTGATACTCTTACATTTTATGAGACGGAAGTCTCATAAAGGAGACGGAAGACGGAAGTCTCGTGACATATCATATGACTTTGGCTCACAGTAAATCCTAGTCATCCATAGAAATCCTTGTACTCACACATACAGTAGTTCACTTTCAATTTCCTTGAAACTTCCTCGTTCAACACTAAAGGAAGACAACTTTGGAGACTGATCGCATCGCAGTTTGATCCTTGCCGCTAAGAGAAACATACCAGACTGCTGGGCGATTAATAGGTGTTGCAAATACGTAAGTACGCCGTTTGTACCATTTTCCTGATATTGAAGTGCTTCTGAGAGTTTTGCATTTTGATCAAATAGTTAGAAGAGCACAACGATCACTAGATGTCGTAAAGTTGAGTATGAGTTAAGCATCAACGTTTTAGGAGAGTCTGATTGGAAATACTATTTTCATGTTCAATGTGCCAGTCGGCTTGGGAAGATCAAGAGTTGCCTAAATTCGCTTCGGGAACACAGCTTGTATTGATAAAGTAGACTAATAGTGCAAGCTTAGTGTTGATACATGTACAGTGACTTGTATAAAAAATTTCCGAACTCTGAATTTCTTCGTAGAGCTTAATTTTGAATTCTGGTTTCTGTGATGAAATTCTGAATTAATTTGAGAGCCCAAAGGTCTGAAAGAGGCTTTCCGTGTGTGGCCGCTGCTTGAGAATCTTACAAAAGTAGACAAAATAATTCACACAGGAATCCTTCTGCTTTCCCGTCGAAACAAAGCGAGGCAGTGCAGTTGTGGCTGATGTTCTTCATTCGTTGAAAAGTCAACTTTGAACGGACAATTATAGGACCCGTAACCACTGTTGTTTCTTTTTGTAGACGTATAAATCCTCGGTAGCAGGGATCTTATTATCCATGAGCATTATTATGATTATTTTAGTGAATCGCGTGAATTAAACGTGATCGCGTGAATTAGCGTCCGTTCAATATCAGGCGTGTGGCACTATACTAAATATTTTGCGGGCTCTGCTATTTTTCCGGTTTTTTACTCTTTAAACAATAAGGCACGTTTAAATGCGTTGCATAAAAAATATCAGTTTACAGAAAGATGAGAATCGATAAAATTGCACATAAACACATTCCTATTAGTTCGCTGCATATCTTTTTACAGATCTGTTCAAATGGTAGATTAAGGTATCTCGACTGGATTTTTTAGGGGGGATACCTCCCAAGTTTGAGCATTAACTAAGTCAGCATCAGCTAAGATATGGGAAAATGGTTACCACAACTGTATTATATAAAGGTAAAAATTTCTTATGATCTGGGTTTTATTGCAATCGGAGTAGCCATGGTAACGTAATGAAGCCATTACGGTTTTTATTTATCTATGTGTTTCTCTGTAGTACGAATTTTTTAAGAAATCGCTTAAGGGAGTATGTACCTACCATAATTGCCTCAATTATGGCAAAGGTTGAACAAATTCTATGCGAGCGTTTTAGAAATATTTTGAAACAAAGTTTTAAGAATCATAAAAACAGTGAAATATCATGCTATCCACACAATGAGCTAATATTTTAAGAAAATGATAAGCCTTGGAAACGCAGCTTCATCTCTTAGTGGTTTGATTCCATTGAAAACTGCGTACAAAAGAAGAGGGGAATTGCTTTGGGCGATCGCGAGAATTTTAGAAGAATTTTATAAACTTGTATTCAGCTGCTTTTGTTTTCTCCCGACAACGATGAGTACCCAAAACTAACTAACCACCTATTTTTTCTCTTGCACATTTTTCATCAGATCCCAATAAAAATGGAATACAGTTTGGAACAATTGAACTATTTTAGAGCCTCGTACATCGCCTTCAACTTAATCCCTGAAGGACTTCGAACAGTCTTCAAACAAGAGTGGGATTTCCTTTACGAGGCAACGGCGTTTGGGAAATGGAAGGACAGCCCAAAAAATGGCCTCGATTTCTACAACACAGAACCACCAAGGAGCCAAACCAAAAATGCTCGACTTTTAACGACAATACAAAGGGGAAACACTGCAGAGTGGGACTGCAGTTGTCTATTTTTTGCAATATTATTCTCGAACACTATTGGCAATACATTAAGTCCAGGAATAAGAAAAGAAGTTGACGATCTTCGACAATTTCGAAACGATATCGCTCACAGAAATGAGGCCGAACTTACCAATGCTGAATTCTATAATTATGTTGCAAGAGTGTTAGCTGCTTTCACATCATTGAAACTTCCAATTAATGAAGTTGATGATATAAAAAACCAGACTGACTTTCCCACAGCCGAACTCAATGCTCTGAAACTACAGGCAGATAACCTAAGAGCTGACTTACAAACGAAAGAGCAAGAAGCCAAAAATCTGACCTCAGAATTACAGACAAAGAAGGAAGAAGTTAAGACCCTAACTCAGGAAATCAATTCCAAAATTGAGTCGTTTTGTACCCTTACATTCAAGCCATCACATCCGATCATCAGACGTTTAAACGATGTCACGAGAATCATGAAAAAGCTGGACGAACTACAAAATGAAAGCGAAGGAGCCATCATCACCGTTTATTTATCAGGGATTCCGGGCTGTGGCAAAAGTCAAGTTGCTCGTCATCTGGGACAGGAGTTCTTTGACAAGAGGTTGCATGAAAGCAAAGGCGTGACATTTGTAGCAACCCTTAATGCAGAAACCCTAGATTCACTTGCAGACTCCTATTCAAGTCTGGCGAGACATCTGGGAGTTACAGAGTACACTTTGACCAACCTCGAGACCTATTCAAAAGGGAAACCAAGAGAAAAGATCCAGTATCTAAAGCGAGTAATTTACCCAAAGACGAAACAATTTTCTAAGTGGCTAATTATTGTGGATAATGTTGTTGACCTCCCTTTAATTCGTAATGATCTGCCTCCTACCGGAAGTGAAGAATGGGGAAAAGGTCAGGTGCTAATAACTACTCAAGATAGCAGCTCAATACCCGTCAATGCTCCACTTACTTACCATGAGTCTCTCAGCAAAGGAATGTATCCAGATGACGCGATAAACCTGTTACGACAGGTATCCCAAATCCAGAATCAAGAACAGGCTGAAAAGGTCGCTGAGGTTCTTGAGTATCAGCCACTCGCTCTTGCAGCTGCTGCCTTTTATGTGCAAACCATTGTGGTCAACGGCTCTCCGAACTACAGCTGGACAAACTACATGGAAACACTTTGCCGTGGCGAACGCGAATCAACCGAAGAATTTCTTGCAAACCAGAACATGGCGTATTCCAAGACAACGACTACTGCCATTAAAATGGCAGTTACCAGAGCTTCAGAAAGTGATGAGGTTTTGCAACAAGTATTTTGTTTGTTTTCGCTATGCGCTTCTGAGTCTCTTCCATTAGAAGTTGCTGTTGACTTCGTTAAATTACGTGGTACGGAGAAAAAAGAAGAATTGATCAAAACTAAACTTTTAAAATCCTCCTTATTATCTTGCTTGCGTGACGATGACGGTTCATGTACCGCTTTTCTAAGGATTCACAACATTGTTCACGAAGTGCTTAAGTCAGTCATACCATCTAAAATCGATTTAAAAGATAGACTTCACAGCATTTCTGTTGTGATTGATATCTTTTATTCTTTTTTGGAAAACAACAAGAATCTGTTGCGTTCAAGTAGGCATGTTTTTGCTAAGTTACGTAGAATTACGAATCATTGTAAAGCATTACATGAAATTCTTAACAGTGTTCAGTTGAGGAATTCCGAAAAAATGTTTAATGCAATCACCCCTGGCAAATTAGTTTCGTGGCTCTCTTCAACTGCCGAGGTCTGCTTGGATCTTGGTAATCCATCTGATGGATATGTCTTTGGTAAGTCAGGCTGCAGCTTCCTACATTTTCTAGATGATTCGCAAAACGATAAATCAATAATGGCGTGCACCTACAATATACTAGGAAAAACTTACAGTCAACTTGATCAGTGCAGTCAAGCTAAAGAATACACTGAGAAGGCTCTTACCATCAGAATAGAGGTTTACGGAGAACACCACGGTGACGTAGCCACAAGCTACAATAATCTAGGAAATGTTTACAGTCACCTTGGCCACTATACTGAAGCCAAATTACACTACGAGAAAGCTCTTAAGCTAAGAAAAGAGATTTATGGTGAACACCACGGTGTGGTAGCAACAAGCTACAACAATCTGGGACATGTTTACAGAAACCTTAGCCAGTACGCTGAAGCTAAAGTATACAATAAGAAGGCTCTAACTATGAGAAAAGAGATTTACGGTGAACACCACGGTGACGTAGCAACAAGCTACAACGACCTTGGAAATGTTTACAGAAATCTTGGCCAGTACACTCAAGCTGAAGAGTACCATGAAAAGGCTCTTGCGATGAGAAAAGAGATTTACGGTGAACACCACTGTGACGTGGCTTCAAGCTACAATAACCTGGGAGTTGTTTACCGAAACCTTGGCCAGTACAGTCAAGCTAAAAAATTTCATGAAAAGGCTCTTACCATAGCAAAAGAAGTATACGGGGAACGCCATGGTGACGTAGCAGCAGGCTACAGCAACCTGGGAAACGTTTACAGAGACCTTGGCCAGTACAGTCAGGCAAAAACACACTACGAAAAAGCTCTAACCATCAGAAAAGAGATTTGCGGTGAACAACATGGTCTGGTAGCAGCAACCGTCGACAACCTGGGTATTGTTTTCAGGGATCTTGGCCAGTACAGTCAAGCTAAAGAATACCATGAGAGGGCTCTTACCATCAGGAAAAAGATTTACGGTGAACACCACGCTAACGTAGCAGCAAGCTACAACAATCTGGGAATTGTTTGCAGTTACCTTGGCCAGTTCAGTCAAGCTAAAGAATACTATGAGAAGGATCTAGAAATTAGCAAGGAGATTTACGGCGGTGAACACCATGGTGATGTAGCGACAAGCTACAACAACCTGGGTACTGCGTATAGTGACCTTAGCCAGTACAGTGAAGCTAAAGAATACTATGAGAAGGCTCTAACTATTAGGAAGGATATTTACGGTGAACATCATGCCAACGTTGCAACAAGTTACAACAACCTGGGAACTGTTTACAGTTACCTGGGCCAGTACTGTCAAGCAAAGGAGAACCATGAGAAGGCTCTTACCATAAGGAAAGAGATTTACGATGAGAACCACAACGTTGTAGCGAACAGTTATGCAAATCTTGGCTGTGTTTACAGTGACCTTAAGCAGTACGATGCAGCTATAGAATCTTTTCAAAAGGCTTTGCAAATATATCAAGCGGTTTACGGCGAACAACACTCTGACGTGGAGAGAATTTGTCGAAACTTAAGAATTGTTGAAAGGGAACAAAGAGAACATAGCAAAGTTGAGATCAAATGATGTATTGTCCGAGAAAAACAAGTATAACAGCATTAGTAGCGGTTCCACATTGGAAGTAAAACGCTACCTAGATGGAAAAGTTTAACTACTGTTGAAACTCTCCATAACGGCCACTTTGGGAACAGGAGAAAGTTGTAGAGAAGTTTAAGCAAGAGTCAATGAATGAACTGTCCGCCCCAAAACACTGGCCTTTGTGGAGAGGTGGCCGTTTATATTAGGGAGCAGGTTATATTAGGTCTCCTTTTTTAAAATGCGTTTGACTTACGTAGATATTTCAGTGAAAGACCTTGAAAAAAACAAACCTAACAGGCATGTTGTACGGGTTAGTGGAACTTATCTCAAAACGTAGAACTCACTGAGATCATAAAGAGACTAAGTCTGAGTCTGCTTGCCTTTGAAATTCGCTCTGAAAAAGCTAAAATATTGCAATCAAAGATTAAATCCAGAAATTGCTGACTTAAAGTGCTACAACCTTTAGCTCGTTGATGCGTAGATGAAATAAAAGAGGAAATGAAATTATTTTGTTTTTGACTGCCTTAGCGTAAATTGGTGTTTTGAAGTTGAAGATTTTGTTCCGGTCAGGCGACCCTCGCTCTTGTCCACCTTTTTGTCAGCGTAGTGAAGTGTTCATTGATTAAAGCATTCTCTTAAAAGTTAGTAATACTCATGAAATTTTTCCCGAAATGCTTAGCAATTATTGAATAAGACTTAGAATGTAAAGTATTATGCTGATCGAGGAACCCGTCAATCGGTAAATGGAACTGATTTTTACTAAATGGTAAACTTGATTCCTAGACGAAACTTATCAGTCCTGAATTTTGCGCACCATTTGCTCAAACCCTGGATCGACCGGTTTACCTGTGTAAATTGTAAACAACCAATGTAATATGTTTGACCGCACCAGGAACCTACGGTTGTTAGGCCCAGATACTTGCGTTGTTTCGACTGGATGCTAGGCAGGGCTCTCTAACTGGAATTTGAGAAGAGACGCAATACTCTTCTTTGCCTGACTGAGATAACTTTTATATATCACTTCGAGCGGTGGGAGAATCTGAAATCTATCGGTATTATTACAACGGTATCCATTCGACCACCTTGTTTTTACGTTCGTTTATTTTGTTATGTTCACACTACAACGGCCTGGATAACTTTTGCGCCGGCACGAAAATTATATGGGATAGGGCTTCTTTTCACAGATAAGAACGGTGACTTTGGCGCGATTTCTGTAACGGAGCAAAGCTAAACCGGATAGCACTTTTGGTGTCGGCACAAAAAGTTACCCGGTATTCTTGGTTTGTAACCACGTGGCCACGTTGGGGCTCAATATTCTCAAAACAATAGAGTTTTTCTCGAAGAATTTACCTTATTTATTCGAATAAGCGCCCAACCTCGAATTAGCGCCCACCTCGAATAAGCGCCCATCCTAAAGGCAGGAAAAGTTAATAAGCGCCCAGCCTCGAAAAAGGGCCCACCCCCACTCTCACCCCCTCACCCCCCAATCAAACTCAAATAAGTGCCCATCCCCACCCGACTCACTTGAGTGACAATGAGATTGAAATCGAAATTGAATAGGTACTAATAAGAGACTTCTCCGAAGACGGAGTTTTCTTCAGAGTCTTTTACAGAAACCTTGCTTTGTTACTTCTTTGCGTTTAGTTAATAGCATTTACTTTTTTGTTGCAAAATAAACATACTAAACTTGCTGAAAAAGGTGAAAATTTAATAAGCGCCCAGCCTGGAATAAGGGCTCACTCTCAAGGTCCAAAAATTTGATATGCGCCCAGGGCGGTTAATCGAATAAATATGGTACATGAAAATATAGTTTAGTTCCCAGAGGAGTACCCTGGGTACCAGAGGTTTTTTCTTGCGCGCGACGGGGATCTTCGATTGGTCGGCCGCGGGCCGACACGTGTTCGGCCGAAGGCCGAAGACACGAGAGAGAAATGCTCTTGCTCTTGACCACCGACATGGCCGCCGTGACGTCACGTGCAAACCAACAATATTGTGAACCGGTACCCTTAATAAACCCTTAATGCGGGCAACGTCGTGAATTTCCAGTGACATTGTATGTAATCAGTGAGTAAACATTTTAGTTTTTTATTTTTATTTTTTAGTGATATGGAAAATATGTGGCGTCGTAAGTGTTTTATCTATATAGCGCGTTCAGTTGGTCTAAAAATATTTACAATAATTTAACTTGGTTAACTTGTTGGACCTCGTCACGGGTTGCTATCATAACTAAACAAGTATTATACATCGACAGCGATGGCCAAGAGAACCGAACAAGCCTTGCGAGCAATCAGAGAAATGAACAGAAAGTGAAACCTCTCTTGTATTTGTGTCTACAAAAACGGCGCTAGAGCAAGAAAAGACTGTTTCCGTCTGGCAAATATCTAAATAATTTGTTTTGTTGGTCCTTCAGAGACAACTTTTAAAATAGTATTTCAATTTTCGGTGTACGCATATTGGTTGAGAGTAATTAAAGCATGATGAGACTCTAGTGTTGCAATATCCAGTTATTAGGTTTTAAATAAAACAGGAGAGACGATGATCATGAAATACCGCAATGATGGTGCAAGTTTTTGTCTCTCCTTATTTCACGCATGATTTTTAGAGAACCTGTGCCGGGATAAGGTGTTTAAACAAAAATATCAAACAGTTTGCAGTCTACTTGAGGTTTGGACATTTTCTGTCGTTTAGATCCTCGTTTTTTCAGTGATGCACATGGAGCGAGGACGATGGTATATTGTGGTCAATTTGTTAATTCATGTGTGTCTAGCAAAATTCATGACTTCCTAAACCCTTCGTTTCAGTCATCGGTCTCTACGGAATATCGAAATTAAAAGAATGACTATGACATGGACAGTTTTTTCTTGTCTATCTACAATACACGCCTTCCATTTTACTTCTTTTCTCTTGATTTTAAAGATATTTTGAAATGGTTGTTCTCTCTTAATTTTACACTACGCGCTGCTGTGTTCAGAACTGGTGAGGAAATATTCCCCGTTTATTTTTTAACCTGTCCGGACGCTGACAAAATTACCCACTCATCGACCAATATCCAAGTTCATCAATAAATCTCAACTTGACTGAAAGCAACACTGAAAGAACATTCTTCACTTGGACCGCGCATACCAATATACATAATCGCTCAAATAAGGAAGGGACAATTTGACTTGAGGTAGCTGCGCATTGCATTTGACTCTCATTTTCCCAAAACTTCCGCTATTGTACACAACCTTCAGAGATCGCGTCGCTGTTAATTTGTAGCGGCTGGGAGTCGGGAACACTGAGACCGCTGCATGGGACCGCGATTAGCTGCTACTGAATAACAAAACGTAAGTACCTTCGATTTGTGCGTAGTTACTAACTATGATTTCCGACGAGTAGCCTAGGCCTGCCAAGAGGTTTAGTTCATCCAGGGGGTACTCCCTTATTTGGCCTTAAAGAATATGTCCCGCTGACCCGGGCATGGTTTTCGGGGTCTTGCATAAGGTGAACAATTTCACTATCTAGCGTCTTCAACAAGATCATCTTTTTGGCCGTAAGCCTTTAAAAGAGGGCCTAATGTTAGCGATGAACCGTCCACCTGTGCGATACCAACATTATTATTACTATTATTTTTAAATCAAATGATGTCCATGATACTAGTTTTAAAAAAACTTTATTCTATATGAGAAAAGAAATGAAAGTAGGGTAGCGAAGTGACGATTTTTATCTTAAATAGGGACAGGGTTTGAAAGCTTCGGCGGCACACTTCTACCCTAACTTCCCTTCAGTACCTGCCCCCCCCGCCCCCCGGAGTTGATCAAATACCACTAAATGTCCGGAAGGCATCGAACTTTTTAGCACTATCTTTTCAGTTTTCTGCTGCTTGAAATGATTAATATCACATGTACAAAGCTTGGGTCAGGATCTCTGGAGATGCCTGAATTCAGCTATCAAATACCGTCTTGAGTCTCCTTTGTCTGTGATAAACAAATTCTTCTTTGTTCGCAGTGAAGTGCATTTCTCACGATAGAAAAACAAGGGCAACATCACTCACCAAAAAGTTCAAAATTAATTAGTAGCAGAATCCTAGATATAGAAAACTTTTTAGTGGCTTTATTATCTATTATTGATAAACTAAAAGACAGTGCAAGAGTTTTAATTGCTACGATGAGGATGTGTGGAAGAACAATTTCCACACTTTGACGTACTCAGGGCTTAACCATACTCTGATATATTTGTCCAAGTTTATTTGATATCCCAATGAAATGCAAAATTTTTCTATGTTTGAGTTATTTAAAAAAATGTTAAACGAGCAGACGACATTAATCACACAGGATCTCCTCTCAATTCTTGGCTTAGAACCACGTGAAAAAGACGGCCATGTTGAGGATCAATAAAATAGAATTTTTTCTCGAAGAATTTAGATGAAAATAGAATTTAGTTCCCAGAGGAGAGAAATGCTTTTTTTCTTGACCACCAACATGGCTGGCGTGACTTCACGTGCAAATAATCAATTATTTGCTATCCCACAATGGAGCTGTGCTGATTATAACATTCCCGTGTGGAGTTCAACAGAGCATGGTAGCAGCCGTGTCTCGCGGTTTCGTTCCTTTTAGATGTGAAATCATCAATATAGCATAGCAGGAACTTTCTACCATTACAAAAAAAAGGCAGGAAAAAAAGCAACTTTTAGAAAGGCCTCTGCTTCAAGTCGCGCACCCCAAGACTGCTTTGTCTCTAGAATTTCTGGCACTTTAACAATATGTCTACTCTTGCATTAAACTTGGCGTAATTCGACTGAAGCTCGATCAAGTGTACTTCTACCATGTATCAAGAAAAGCGCTTGTCAAAGTGAGAGCAAAGAGCTCAAGCTTAGAATACTTTAATGTAATCAATGATAGTTTTTCGGGTCAAAACTTTTCGCAACTGTATGTCACAATTCTAAACAGGAAGTTTTTAAATAATGATAAGATTGATATCATCATTTCTAGGATTGTAGAAAATTCTACATTTGAGACGAAAAAAACATGAACGTGAGCAACATTTCTATAATTTTGAGTCTCTAGTTACAGCCAGTGCATACCACATATTCAGTTTTAGTATAAGCACACTCAGTGATCTTGGTGATTTAAACAATCTGATTGGTTCGCTATCTCGGACTATTCAACAATATTCACCTCCTAACGAGTGGATAATGTGTGAGCTCGGTGTTTTTCCTAATTTTTTAGAGAACGATCTTTTAAAAGTCGACAAAATCCTAGGGCTGACTTTTTTTAAGGCAAGAAAAGGCTTCGAAGGATTCAAAACGGCGTTTTTCCATCCAATCTCGGTGAATAGTGTTTTTAAGAATATTTACCTCGCCGCTTCGCGACTCGGAAAATTATAGCCACTTTTCACGTCGATTTCAAAGAATAATTGTTAGTTATACCAAACTACCCCAAATCTGACAGCCAACAAAACTCGCTGGACAAATCTCTTCTGGATTGATGTTCTGCTACATTAGAAATTACAGAAATTAAGTGTTGGGATCATCTTTAATTCCACCAATTTGAATGTTTTGCTTTCAATGGAAAATAAAGTGTATTTAAAAGTTGCAAAAAAAGGTGCAAGAATGCAAGTGTCCAGAAATTCATTTGGGGCACCACAATTCTCTTATCTGACATAAATTAATTTCTTGGGTGCAAATCTTGTATTTTATCCTTATTTATATTACTACTTCATGTTAATTTGTCATGAATTTAAAAATGAAGATTAAAACAATTCCACATTTAGACAAAAAAAGAAATTTTCGTTATACTCCAAATTCATAGCAAAGGTAAGCGATTTCATCTTTGATCATGAAACACAGTACTAGAAGGTATTAGGGAGTTTAAGCATTAACGTGGCGACGGCTACAAAAACGTTACTTAAAAAGTGGAATTGTGTTGCCTAAAACTTTATTGCGCTTATTCCATCTTGTTTAATTCGTTGGCAAACTTTCTTGGAGTTGAATTCTAAAGGACTGTATCAAAGTTCAGGAAAAGAACAAGAAAGTTGTTGTCTTGTGTTCCCGTCCTCGACAAAACGCGAAATTAGGGACTTTCACGTTTTAGGACTCGTGTAACGACGGCAAAGAAATGTACAAAAAAGAGTGATGCACGTGCAAAGTTATTGTTTTGTTTTAAAAACCTATTGCTTTTTTGCCGTTCCCGTTGCCGTCGCCGTCGTCGATGCTGATGGAGGAGGGACAGGGGGGCGGGAGCCCGAGAGAATTGGAGGCGGAAGGGTTTAGGGGAGGCAGGAGAAGAAATAGATGAGAAATGGAAGGGAATTGCGCAACAATGCTTAATATTTAGCAATCAAGAAAGGTCTAAAAGGAGGACGCCAAAAAAAAGAGGGATCGGGTAAGGGATGCTGGAGGGGGAAGGTTTGGACCACCCTCCCCCCCACAATCGATAACTTGATAACAATGATAACTTGCTTGATAGTACCTCAGTGTGTGTCCCGTTTTCTTTATTCTCTATATAAAAAAAATAGTATCTAAAGCTCAACTTAACACCCACTTTTTCCTCTGAATATTTTCTATAGGCCTTGGGTAAAAAATGGAATACAGTTTGGAGCAATTGAACTATTTTAGAGCCTCGTACATCGCTTTCAACTTAATTCCTGAAGGGCTTCGAACAGTCTTAAAACAACAGTGGGATTCCCTTTACAAGGCAACAGCGTTTGGGAAATGGAAGGACACCCCACAAAATGGCGACGATTTCTACAAAAACGAATCACGAAAAAGCCACGCAAAAAATGGGCGACTTTTGGCGATAATAAGAATGGGAAACACGGCAGAGTGGGACTGCACTTGTCTACTTTTTGCATTATTATACTCGGATACTATTGGCATTACACTACATTGGCACAGTCCGGCAACAGAGAAAGCAGTTGACGATCTTCGGCAAATTCGAAATGACATCGCCCACAAAAAAAAGGCTGAACTTAATGATGCTGAATTCCAAAATTATGTTGCAAGAGTGTTAGCTGCTTTCACATCATTGAAACTTCCAATTAATGAAGTTGATGATATAAAAAACCAGACCGACTTTCCCACAGCCGAAGTCAATGCTCTGAAAGTACAGGCCGATAACCTAAGAGCTGACTTACAAACGAAAGAGCAAGAAGCCAAAAATCTGACCTCAGAATTACAGATGAAGAAGGAAGAAGTTGAGACCCTTACTCAGGAAATCAATTCCAAAGTTGAGTCGTTTGTTGACCTTACATTCAAGCCATCACATCCGATCATCAGACGTTCAAACGATGTCACAAGAATCATGAAAAAACTGGACGAACTACAAAATGAAAGCAAAGGAGCCATCAGCACCGTTTATTTATCAGGGATTCCGGGCTGTGGCAAAAGTCAAATCGCTCGTCAACTGGGACAAGAAGTCTATGACAAGAAGTTGCGTGAAAGCAAAGACCTGACATTTGTGGCAACTCTTAATGCAGAAAGCCTTGATTCACTTGCAGACTCCTATTCTAGACTGGCCAAAAAGGTGGGAATCACAGAATACACTTTGACCAGCCTGGAGAATTCTACAAAGGGAAACCCAAAGGAACAAGTCCAGTGCCTTAAGCGATTAATTTGTCCAAAGGCGAAAAAATTCCCTAACTGGCTGATAATTGTAGATAATGTTGCTGACCTTTCCATGGTACGTAAGGATCTGCCTCCTACCGGAAGTGAAGAATGGGGTCATGGCCAGGTGCTGATAACTACTCAGGATAGCAGTTCGATACCGTCCAATGCTCCTCTAACTTACCATGAGTCTCTCAGCAGAGGAATGCATCCCGATGACGCAGTAAACCTGTTACATCAGGTATCTCAGATTCAGAATCAAGAACAGGCTGAAAAGGTCGCTGAGGTTCTTGAGTATCAGCCACTCGCTCTAGCAGCCGCTGCCTTTTATGTGCAAACCGTTAGGGACAATGGTTCTCCAAACTACAGTTGGACAAACTACTTGGAAAGACTTTCCCACGGGGGACGCGAAGAAACAGAAAAAGTTCTTGCAAACGAGAACACGGCGTATTCCAAGACCACAACTTCTGCCGTTAGAATGGCAATTACCAGTGCTTTAGAAAGTGATGCAGTTCTTCGGCAGGTATTTTGTTTGTTTTCGCTTTGCGCACCTGAGTCTCTTCCAATGGAAATTGCTGTCGACTTTCTTAAGTTGCGTGGTACCCTGAACATAGACGAACTGATTATAGCAAAATGTTTTAAATCCTCTTTATTTTCCTGCTTGTGTGACGAAGAAGGCACAGGTACTTTTATAAGGATGCATAACATTGTTCATGAAGTGCTTAAGTCAATTATGACATTTGAAATGGATAGACTTCAGTGTATTTCTGTTGCTATTGAGAGTTTTCATTTCTACATGGAAACCAACAAAAATTTAATGCGTTCAAGTAGGCGTGTGTTTGCTAAGTTGCGCATGACAGCGAGTCATTGTGACGTATTACATGAGATTCTAAGTAGCTGTTTCGCTCGGAGTAATTCGGAAATAATTCTAAGAGCAATTACCCCAGCTAAGTTAATTTCGTGGCTGTCCTTAGCTGCTGATGTTTGCTGTGATCTTGGTAATCCATCACAGGCATATGCCTTCAGTTCACCAGGATGTAATTTTGTAAATTTTCTAAATGATTCACCAAAAGACCAGTTATTAACAGCTTGCACCTACAGTACACAGGGGAATGTTTACAGAAACCTTGGCCAGTACAGAAAAGCTAAAGAATACCATGAGAAGGCCCTTACCATTAGAAACAATATTTACGATGAACACCATGGTGAAGTCGCAGCAAGTCTTAACAACCTGGGAACTGTTCACCGAATCCTTGGCCAGTACATTCAAGCTAAAGAGTACTATGAAAAGGCTCTCAAGATAAGAGAAGAGATTTTCGGGGAGAACCATGGTGACGTAGCAGCAAGCTACAGCAGTCTGGGGGCTGTTTACGACGAGCTTGATCAGTACAGCCAAGCTACAAAATATTATGAGAAGGCTCTCGCCATAAGAAAAGAGATGTATGGAGAAACGCATATTGACGTGGCAGCAAGCTACTTCAATCTAGGTCGAGTTCACACAGACCTTGGCCAGTACAGTCAAGCTAAAGATTACCATGACAAGGCTCTAAGCATCAGACAAGAGATTTGCGGTAAGCTCCATGCTGACGTAGCAGCAAGTTGCAATAGCCTGGGAATAGTTTACAGTAACCTTTGCCAGTACCGTGAAGCTAAAGAGTACTACGAGATGGCTTTAATCATTAGGAAAGAGATTTATGGTGAGCACCATAGTGATGTATCACAAAGCTACAACAACCTTGCAACTCTTAACAGTGAACTTGGCCAAACCTGGCAAGCTAAAAAATACCATGAGAAGGCCTTAACTTTAAACAAAAAGATTTACGGTGAACACCATGGTTACGTTGCCGCAAGCTACTACAACCTTGGAATTGTTTACAGTGACCTTTGCCAGTACGGTGAGGCTAAAGAAAACTATGAGAAGTCTCTGATCATTAAAGAAGAGATTTACGGCGAGTATCATGGTGACGTGGCAGCAAACTACAACAGCCTGGGAAATGCGAACCTTCGTCTTTGCCAGCACAGAGAAGCCAAAATCTGCTTTGAGAGGGCTCTGGTCATTACAAGAAAGATTTACGGCGGGCGTAACGGGCCGGAAGTGGCAAAAAGCTACGATAGCCTGGGAAGTGTTTACGAAAATATTTGCCAGTACAGTGAGGCTAAAGAATACCATGAAAAGGCTCTTATCATAAGAAAAGAGATTTACGGTGAACACCACGGTGATGTAGCAGCAAGCTACAACAATCTTGGAATTGTTTACAGTGACCTTGGCCAGTATAGTCAAGCTAAAAAGTACCACGAGAAGGCTCTGACCATTGGAAAAAAGATTTACGGTGAACACCATGGAGACGTAGCAATAAGCTACAACAATCTGGGAAATGTTTACAAAGAACTTGGCCAGTACAGTCTAGCTAAAGAAAACTACGAGAAGGCCCTATCCATCAGAAGAGAGATCTACGGTGAACACCATGGTCACGTAGCGCAAAGCCACAACAACCTGGGGGATGTTTACATTGCGCTCAGTGAGTACGACCAAGCTAAAGAACATCTTGAAAAGGCTCTGGCCACGAGAAAAAAGATTTACGGTGAACACCATGGTGACGTAGCAAAAAGCTGCTACAACCTTGGAAGGTTATACAGTGACCTTGGAAAGTACAGTGAAGCCAAAGAACACTTTGAGAAGACTCTAACTTTGTGTAGAGAAATTTACGGTGAACACCACGGCGACGTAGCCACAATCTACAACAGCCTGGGAGATGTTTACATTAAGCTTAGCCAGTTCAATGAAGCGAAACAACATCTAGAGATGAGTCTCAAAATGAGAAAAGAGATTTATGGTGAACATCAAAAAAATCATAAAAAAGTGGCATCGAGCTACTTCAGCCTAGGAAATGTTTACAGTAACCTTGGTCAGTACGGTCAAGCTAAAGAATACTATGAGAAGGCTTTGACCATTAAAAAAGAGATTTTCGGTGAACACCATGGAGACGTAGCACAAATCAAAAACAACCTGGGAAATGCTTACATAGAACTTGGCCAGTACACTCTGGCTAAAGAGCATCTTGAGAAAGCTCTCACAATTAGAAAAGAGATTTACGGTGAACACCATGATGACGTAGCAGAAAGCTACATCAACCTGGGAAATGTTTACCGTGACCTTGGCCAATACAGTGACGCTAAGGAGCTCTTTGAAAAGGCTCTAGATATTGTAGAAACGAGTTTCGGTGAACACCATGGTCTGAGCTTAGCAGCATGCTACAATAACCTGGCGAACGTTTACAAAAACTCTGGCCAGTACAGTCAAGCTAAAGATTACTATGAGAGGACTCTAGCCATTGATAGAAAGATTCATGGTGAATACCATGGTAACGTACAAGCAAGCTACAGAAACCTGGGAAATATTTGCAGTAAACTTGGCCAGTATAGTCAAGCTAAAGAACACCATGAGAAGGCCCTAACCATCGGAAAAAAGATTTATGGTGAACAACATGGCCATGTAGCAATAAGCTACACTAACCTGGGAAGTGCTTGCTCCTACCTTGGCCAGTACAGTCAAGCAAAAGAGTACATTGAGAAAGCTTTAACAATTAATGAAAAGATTAACGGTGAATACCATGGTGAGGTAGCAACGAGCTACAACAATCTGGGAGACGTTTACAAACACCTTGGCCAGTACAATCGAGCTAAAGAATACCACGAGAAGGCTCTAACCATTAGACAAAAGATCTACGGAGAACACCATGATCTCGTAGCACAAAGTCACAACGGCCTAGGGGTTGTTTGCAGTTCGCTCGGGGAGTACATCCTAGCTAAAGAGCATCTTGAAAAGGGTCTCGCCATGCGAAAAGAGAAACACGGAGAACAGCATGGTGACGTAGCAGAAAGCTACTTCAACCTTGGACGTTTTTACAGTGAACAAGCTCAGTACATTCAAGCTAAAGAATACTATGAGAAGGCTCTAACCATTGACAAAAAGATTTACGGTGCGTACCATAGTGACCTAAGAACAGGGTATCACAATCTGGGAATTGTTTGTAGTAACCTTGGCCAGTACAGTCAAGCTAAAGAATACAACGAGAAGGCTTTAACCATTGGAAAAGAGATTTATGGTGAAAACCACGGTTTCGTTGCAGCAAGTTACAACAATCTGGGGAAAGCTTGCAGTGACCTTGGCCAGTACAATCAATCTAGAGAATACCATGAGAAGGCTCTGTCCATTAACAAAGAGATCTACGGGGAATACCATGGTGACGTGACACTTAGTTACAGTAACCTAGGGGTGGCTTATAGCCACCTTAGGCAGTATAGTAAAGCAAAGGAGAACCACGAGAAGGCTCTAACTATTACAAAAGAGATTTACGGTGAGAAGCACAATATTGTTGCCCAAAGTTATTCAAATCTCGGCTGTACTTACAGTGACCTAAACCAGTATCATGTAGCTAACGAATGTTTCCACAAGGCTTTGAACATATATAAAACAGTTTACGGCGAACAACATGCTGAAGTGGAAAGAACGTATCAGAACTTAAGAATCGTTAAAATGCGACAAGTAGAAGAAGTTCTCAGACCATACAACATCTGTTGCCAGGAGCATTATTATTATAATTTGAACCTCAGCTGGCAATTTTATCCGACGATCTAAAGATTATATCAGTGATTTATCTCATAGAAACTCATCTGAATTACGTTTAGTGTTCAGGTAATTCAGTTAAAGGGGCCATGTCATGCTATTTTCCATATTTTTTATAAAGCTAAAACGTGTCTTTCCGTTAATTGTATTCCGAAAATAATGGCCCAGATTTGTTTTTTAAGACTTAAATTAAGCATGGAAACCGTTTCCTGTCGTCTATAGATGGTTTCACAGTGACGTCATCAAATTGTAAAGTCAAAATAGCGAGGTTTTACGAATTCTTATTTACACTAGGTTAAAGATAAACAAAAAGTTAATCTTTGTACAAGTTTCCATTCCCGTAGCATGTTTCATTTGGAAAATACAGCAATTTGAACTTCCAAGTTTTCACTGTGCGTGACACCAAAATGGGAATGCTGTCTCGTTGAAAAAAAGTCTCTCCTCTTGATTTTCAGCAGCATAACCATTTCAACTATTAGAAGATTTATGTTTATGCGCACGTATGCTAGTTCTCGAGTGAAAAGAAAGAGCTTTTATAGAAAAAGTGAACTCCAGATGTTTTTGTTGATTTCCGACGGCCATATTGGTGCACCAAAACGGTGCACCAATATGGCGTCTCCATACAAAGCTCTACAAAGGTACGTGAAACGTTTTGGCAGATAACTCGGAAACTGTGGGCCACAAAGACCTGAGACGTGGACAAATTAGTTATATATTAGTTTTTATAACATTTCATTTTCTTGGCTTCTTCCATCGAGCGGTTTCCAATTTTATTTTTTGTTGCGTGACAGTGAAAACCATCTATTGCCACGGATGGCAGGAATGGACATGGATTGAAGCTGGAAAAGTTGGGCTAACTTTTTCAAGTTGAAATGCTATGCCTACGAAAATCTCCAAAAATGTATTATGGTTAGTGCTCCCTGATGAAATCTGTTGGATGTCTTCTACATAACTATAAGCGAGAATTTTGTATGTGGGAAAAGCACCACAATATTAATGACTTTAGCACAGAATTCACCCTAAAGCAGTGATATCTTCGTGACCTAGTCTCTTTTTAACATCGGTTTGTAACATCGGTTTCAGTGGCGGATCCAGGGGAGGGGTATGGAGGGTCCGGTCGCCCCCCCTTATTTTTAGACCAAACTGAGACCCGAAGGGCCGAAAAAAAAGTTTTGGAGACCGCCCCCCCCACCTTATCTCAGGGTCTGGATAACCGCCCCCCCCCCCCCCCCCCCTTATCTGAAGGTCTGGAACCGCCACTGGGTTTACCTTTTTACGGGAGGAGTGGTCACTAAACTGAGTGAGATATAGACGGTGGCGGATCCAGGAGAGGGGCGCGGGGGGCCCGGACCCACCCCTCCTCATTTTTAGGGCAAACTGTCTGGATGACCGCTTTCCCCTTATCTCAAAGTCTGGATCCGGCACTCATAGAAATATTTGTTCAAATCACTTCTTGAACATGTAAATAACACTGATGCAAACAAAGACGAATAGTCAAAACTGAAACAATCAGGATTGTAAATAACTGGGGCAGCCGAACTGTGGATACGATCGTGATCGACTGGCCAAAAATTTGGTTAGAGATCAGGTTTAGTACTCCCTGTGTGTTCTGGGTACCCTGTGAGCCGTTTTGTGGCACCCTTGTCGTTGTTGGAAATTTAACGAATGATAACTTAAATTCTTATTAAGTTGTCATTGTATTTTTTAAGGGAAATTTGATTTGTACATGTTTCAAATGTCTTTTTTCTCATGAACATTGTCAATTCACAAGAGGACATGTTCTCTTGATATTCATGAACACTTTTAGCATCACAAAGAAACTAAGTTTGCAATTAGTGACAATTTTTGTTAGAATTAAATATACATAGACTTCATCAGAGGATGTAGTTGTGTGTTTTTCTTTTATCTCACATTAGTTTACGTTGCTTCTTTTGTCGATATATAAACATGCATTCATAGTAACAAGTGAATCTCAATCTGATTCACATTTCTCTACCATGCTAACAAAAGCGTGGCCCAGAACCTAAGAGAATTTTCAACTGATATGTTTTGTTATTTCATTTTTGATCACGTGACAGTATTCTAGAGAACTATTTCTTTCAAATATCGTCTTGTCCACGTGCATAAATTATGTCAAAATAAAAGGCTAACTCCCTTGAGAACATCACGTGGTCAGAAATGGATACCAGCCGAACGCAAGACAGCTTAAAGGTGATGTTACACGGCATAATTGGCGATGACGATTTTCAGCGCAACCCAGCGTTGCAATGTTGGAACAATATTGCAACTATTCAAAAAAATGTCGCAACAATGTTGCAACGCTGTGTTGCGCTAAAGATCGTTGTTGAGGATCTTCGCGTATAACATTACTTTAAACTTGGAAACAACAGAAGAATTTTGCGTTCCCTATAGAGGAATCCTTGCTCACTGCTTTGTGTACATTGTTGCTCATTATTTTGCCAGGTAACCCAAAGAAGACGGCGCTGTAAATACAAATTTGGCTCAAAGTTGAAAAATCTGGTTAATGGAGCAGTTTGTGCAAGTTGCAACTCTTTACATTCAATAAGAAAGGAAATAGCAGCAATCAAAAACTGCAAAATTGCTGGGTGGCAAAACGTGAATGAGCCCGTACATTCTTTGTAAAGTTTGGGATTTTTTGAAGAGAATAGGCCCTTTGCACTAAGAGGTCATGTGACATCGTTTTTATGAAATTGAAAGTTAAATGATTTTGCCTTCGAAAAACGATTAGGGGGTCATATCTTAAACAAAATAATAGTTATTTGGTTTTTCAAACCCGCACCATTTTCTTAAAATGAGTAAGTTCGTAGCTAGTCACGTGACCAAAATGTGATTTTAAAACTTATGAATTACCTCTTTCTGAACACAAATTTTGCGCTTAAACTTCAAGGAAAATGTTGAAAAGATGATGTGATAGCGTTTACAGCACATCTAAGCGTAACTACTACACGTTTAACAAGATATAAGCAAAAAGTAGTTTTGGCCGCCATGTTGGAGGGCAAGAAGATATACTTCAACATGGCGGCCAATACAAATCATATTACTTTGTTAAAAAATCAAAGTGCCATAAAATATCTCCCTTAAATGAGTTTCCTCTCAAATTTCAGGGGTAAGATTATTTTTATGAGCTCTGTCAATTGTTGGCATCAGCAAGATTCTAACTCATTGTTTAAAGGAAGCATTGGCACGTGACCTCTTAGTGCACGTGGCCTATATCGGTTTCAAGTGTTCAGAGATAACTGGAACTGTTATGCTCTTTCACTATTCAGAGATTTTACTTCATTAGTATCAGTAAGCATATACTAATGAGGCAAAAAGAGTGAGACGCTCTGGCCTGTTATTTTGCTTCTTCTTCCACTCGTCCCCCCGAGCGATGAGTAGGAGAGGATCCTGGAAACAACATTGTAGGATGCGGAAGAGGGGCACTGCAGGGCCCGGTTGAACCTTACAAGATTCAAGTGCTCTTTCAACTTCTTATTTATTGCTAACAAGCAGCCTAATAAAGCCGCGAGCGAAAGTTCCAACGCAGAATGAACCTCGAAGCGATATAACATAAGGTAGTGTAAGGTAGCTTATATGACGTAATGCAGAACAGAGAATCCACGAGCTGTGCGCGTGTTGGTGAGTCCCGTGCTCATCCCGTCTTCAACCAATCGTCGGGTGGATTCATTTGCAACATATGCGTATGGCTGTCACATTTGCCCGCTGGCCAAAGCGACAGCTATACTCGGGTTTCTTGTAAATTACATGAAATTACGGTAATTTATGAACAGCGGGCGCGTATAGGTAAAATCTTTTCTCGTTGGCACTTAGCGACAGCTATAACTAGTATAGCACCTCTGCTTATTTCTTTTGCCTTATTGTTAATTGTTGTTAACCTCAAGTAACTGTATAAATTTTTCAGGCACGCACGTCTACACAGTTAGTCATGATCCTTGGGTCACTTGGGCCAATCATTTATTATCCGGTACCGCATTTAAGCCCAAATATTCCATACAAATTCTCCACACTGATATCTGAGGGAATTTATTTAAAGATCCAAGCAGTTTCCTTTAGGTGATCATCTTACTAATTCTCATAACCTAATCTCTTGATTGAGTATAGATATTGTTAGGTGAAAATTGATAGCTATTGATGTTGGTCATTCTTAAGACTTCAAGGATCATGAAGGGCAGTGGCGGATCCAGGGGAGGGTCCGGGGGGGCCCGGCACCCCCCCCATTATTGTTGGACCAAACTGAGGTCCGGCCGAAGGGCCGAAAAAATTGTTTTGGGAGACCGCCCCCCCCCCCAATTTCTCAGGGTCTGTTTGACCTCCCCCCTTCCCTTCCCTTCCTCCCCCCCCCCCCTTAGCTCAAGGTCTGGATCCGGCACGGAAGTGAAACCGATCATAATCAGTTCTGTCCCTCGCACGCTGTTTTCGTTTTTAATCGAGCGAGTCGATGACCTTAAACTGCCGCTTATTATCCCTGGGCTTATACACTTTAGTCTGATTATATCCGAGAGGACTTATAACAGGAATAGAAAACGTACTTCGAAACAAGCTATAGCAATGATGATCGTAATATATCTTCAATGCGACAATTAGACTGCGAGCAGTCTTTTATTTTTCTTTGCAAAGTTACTACAAGAAAAACCTAAGCAGGCGAGCGGCGAAGCCTCTTGCCGCGAGAAACGAGGGCGTCTCGTCTCGATCCCTATATAATAGGCTGATTTAGCAACAGAACGGAACTTCAGTTGACGACGGCGTGCGCAAATCAAACAAATGGCTTGACCATTGGCAGAGCGGCAAATTAGGAACCAGAAGTAGAGTTTAGTCCTTTCCGCGCGCTTTCCCGTCGTCAAATAACGTTCCCGTTCCGTTGCTAAATCAGCCTAATAACATCGTGGTTTGCAATCGCGCTGGATGTGATCAAGAACTAGACGGATTTTAAGAGAAAAGGCGGGCTGCAAGCAGTCTATGCGACAATAGCTACTCATTGCCGTGGTATAGTTAAGTTTGGGGAAAACGTTTTGCCCCCCGGGCATTTTGCCCAGGCAATGAGCAGAAAATACACAGGCAGACGTATACACGTCGCCGAAGGGGAGCAGGGTGGGATAAAATTTGTGCTAGTAGTTCTTGTAAGCAAAACTTCGCGAAAAGAGGGAAAACGTGACTTTAAATAGGTAGACTACGGTCCCCAACGACCAGTAACCGGCTGTGTAAAAGGAAAGACATGATGGTACGATAGCGCGACGAAATTTCGTGACTATTCTCGTAGTGAAGCTAACAATAATTTTGCATTTACGGGTTTCAAGCTTCAACACGTCATAAGTACATCGATCATTTCAATACAAGCTAGAGGGGGGCTTTATATAATCACATATATTTTTTTGTTAACAAGTCAGAGAGGTAGCCTGCAAATACAGTCGTTTCTCCTTGCTCCTCTCGCTGCTCAGGACGTTTCGCCAAGAGGAACGTCTGCGACTCGGCGACAGAAATTCCATACCGATGACGTAAAATCTGTCCGGAATCTGGTCAGGTGCTCTGATTGGTCGACGTAGCAGTAGTCTGCTACACAGCCGTTTTTAGTGTCGTGACGCAACGCTCCCCCTTACTTGCGTGACGTAGCAGTTATATTGTTTTACCTATATTGTTTACAAATGAAAGCCAAAAGGCCACAAAGTCAAGTGTAAACGTGATGAATCTACTACAAAACAGTCAATATTCCTAGAATATATTCTTCTTTAGAAGAAGCATGTGAGTTTTGCTGGAGCTCGTTCGCAGAAGAACCGGAAAAACATAAAATCAAACAAATTTACATTTGGAACCTAATGACTACCGGATTTATTATGTAAACATTGATTTAAGTCATCAGTATGGAATTGCTGTCGCTGAGTCGCAGACGTTCCTCCTGGCGAAACGTCCCCTGCGGCGAGTAGCGAGGAGAAGTGGTAGTGGCTAGGCACTACAATAGATAGATGGGCCTATAACTGGCGCGAGGCATATAAGTGTGGGAGGCTGTTTGCGGTATTTAAATACATTAATGGATACGGGTGGTTGTCAATTTGGATTGCGGAAGTCTAAAATGTAGTGCACGTACAGATTGCACCTTGCTGGCATATAAATAAAACGACTTACGAAAGACATATCCAGCCTCAAACTTAAGTTCCCGTACTAAGTAATAAAGACTAAAATAACCGATTATCAGAGTGAAATAACCAGAACTTTCACACTGACTACAAAGTCCACAATGTTCATATTAGGTATATAATGGGTGGTTGCAGATTGGGATTGCGGCAGTCTAATATTCGTGCACGTATACTCCAAGCAAGTACCTCGGGGGAATTCGAAGCACATACCAAGCACGCACTTGAATAGAATCCAAAACTGAGACAATGGACCAAAATCCTCAATATAACCACAGGCAGCCCAAGCGCTCTATGTGTGGGTTCTGGTTTCAGAGGTCATTTGGTCGGAATATACTAGAATTATTAGTGTATTATCTGATGCTAAATAAACGCAAAAATCTTAAAGATATGAAGTCTTCTTGTTTGTTCATCTGTACTAGAAGCCTTTAAGATAACGAAGGTCGATATTTCTTGCATTATTACATGTGATTCGGGCCCTTAATGTTCGCATTTTATCACATGTATTCGAATCTACAACGCTAAGAAAAAAAAATCATGATCATGCGAAATATTGATTCAAAAAGCTCCCTTACCTTTAGTTCATAGCCACTCTGTGTCCTACGGCCGGTTTAAACGCCGTTTAGTCGACTTTCTTTCCATCGAGTACTGAACACTATAGTGTCGAACTAGCACGCATACAGCTAACCTTGGTCAGTCTTTAGAAAGAATCCAAAACTGCCACTAACCATCGACTAGAATTAGCAGCCGCCATAGTAGATTGTACGGATAGCATGGCACGGATCAAACTCACAACTGAGGGTCTTCAGTTCAGTTTATTTCCGGTGTGTTTACTTCTAGGAAAACTTGAGCTGGTTTTTAAGTCATGCAGCAACTAGCGCACCCCCCCCCCCCCCCCCCCCACGGCATTGTCATCATTTGGTATTTTTCTAGATCTTGGAGCGCTTTTGTCTGCTTTTATTTCCAGAGATGCGATTTTTTACAAAATTCAAATGAGAAAATTGGAAAGCTGTACAAGATCGAGAAGTATGTTGGCCTACTTTGCACAAAAACTCCCACATATAGTTAAAAAATGGATAAGAAAAAACACTTTCCCGGCGCAAAGTAGACTCTTTGGAAGTTTTGAGAAACCCTCGCCTGGTCCGGACTGTACACCAACTGAAAAAAGAACACTGCACGTCAGTCAAAAAAGGAGTAGATTTTCATAGTAGATATGCCCCCTTCCCAGTTACCATTACAAAGGAGCCTTTGATTTCGCTGTAATTATTCAATGTAGGTTGTTGAGTAAAGAGAGGGATAAGCTCACGGAATCCTGCTTGGCCTCGCTATCCTCAAAACAATTCCGCTGGCTACGCGGGCAAAATTCTGTCACGTAGTTTTTCTTTGTTTTTTTTTTTTCATTTCTTTTTGTTCTTTTCAACATTCCAACCGCACACACACTTAAGGCGATTAAAGTGCTTTATCCAACTCCTTATGTCTCTTCATTTTATCCCTTTTGCTTTGTTTTCGTTTTCTCTCTTTGCCTTGTTTTCAGAGACCTTCGTTTTTTTTTCTAGGGTACGTGCGTGCGTGCGTCCGAACATGATTCTGCCACACTCCCTCCTCCCTCACTATCATCTGCGCCAAGTTTTACTACGATCGTTCGTAGCATGTTAATTTCAAGCTTCTAGCTTCATCTTCTCCTTCTTAAAGATTTTTCCTCGGTTCGTAGTTAGATTCGGTAATTACTCTTTACATCTTTACGTATTTGCGCGCGGGTGAGGGTGAACGTCTTAGCTAATGTTCGTGGAAAAAGGACTCGGAAGAAATGTTCTGGCGCATTGTTCTCGTTTCACTCAAGTGAGTCCGTGGTCCGTGGAGGTTTATAGATTGTATAGAAGTCACTTTGATATGTGATGAATGGATACGGGTCATTAACAGTAATAAAGCTTTTGGAAGTAAGCTAAAATGCGGTGCACATATACTCTAACGAAACGCGTCCGGAGTTTGATTAAAAAGGAATATCCTAAACATACAAAACATAGATTGAAACCAGGCCTTTGGGTCACACACTTGCAGGGGTACAAGATTGAAAAAAGCTACGTTTTTACTGAAAACTAGTTTCAGCAAATGTGACCTGCGGTTTCTCTTATATTGTAGTGGCCGATCACACATGACTGACTGTCTGGAATTAAAACATGACGCACTTTAGTTACAAACGAGAGGCCCTGCGTGGAGGTTCAGAGATGCTTTACGTCCGAAAAGAAATGTTTTCCGTAAAAGTTGCCTTTTTCATGTACATGCAATTGTCGCTTTATGTGTTTGTCTCTTCACATGAAAGCCGAAATCATGAGCATTATTCCTTTAAAGAACTGCAGGACGCTGTCAATGGCGACTCCCTGAAGTCGGATGATCTACAGAGGCTATTTGACAAGCTGCATTTCCTGAACTGCGCTGAAAACAAATCGAGTCCGGATTATCGAAAGGTAAGATGAGTGTTGTTGGCGTAAATGGCCCAGAGAAAAAAGATAAACTTACTTAAGTTCAGATGAAAGTCATAGAGCTTCGTTAGAACTTAGATGGAGTACGCTCGACGTAGTTGGGGTAGAACTTTCAAGAGAAGATTGTATCTCTGAAAACTAATTAGACGTTTAAGAATATGGGATAACTGGATTTTTGTTACCCCGTCGGACGGATCTTCGTAGCTGTCCTTTTCTTTTGATGTCTCCGACCACGAAGGTTTTCTTTGTGCATCGATATCATTCACTTT
>NC_133203.1:8637190-8664690 GCF_958299795.1 Porites lutea | reverse complement strand
TTTTTAGCTCAGTGCTATTCTCGTTTTCATTTTATTCAGTTCTTCTACCATAAGCTACCAGGTGATGAAAGTGTCTAAGGTTATAGCCCAGGGCCCGGTTGTTCGAAGGCCGATTAGCGCTTAACCTGGGGTTCAATTTAACCCGGGTTTCCTTTTCTTGTGTTCAAAAGCATTTTCTCGGATCATTTCTCAGTTATTTTTAGAGCTTCCAATCATCAACTTGTAGACCAAAAGAATTAAGACTGAACTGCTTTTTAAGCTTTCAAATCTGAATTCAAATCTCGCACTAACCCTGGGTTATCTTAACCCAGCTTTGGACAACTCGGCCCTTGGTTAAACACCAGAGAGGACCTGCGCCCACAGCCCATTCTTAAACAAGCAAAAAACATTAGTATGATTTATCGTGTAGTGTTAATTCTATTTACTTTTTTGTGTCAAGTGTTACACAGTCGATCAGATGCTGACAGTTTTTGACATTGATCACTCCACTGGAGCAGATGATTATGACTTCAAAGAGCTTTGCCCTGCTTTTATTCAACAAGCCCATAGCGGAGCTTGCAAACAACAATCAAGCCAAACAAAAACAGAACCACATAAGGATATGGGAAAAAGTAAGTATTCTTGATTCTTCCGACTTCAACCCCCAGGAGGTGGGTACTTCCTATAATGGCCTGTAACGAGAGGCTCAGGCTTCAGCAATATGAGAGGGTAGGGATTTCACTAGTTGAAATGTACGAAGGGGTAGGGAAATAGGTCACTTTGGTCTGTAAAAAGGCCCACAGGGTTTATGGCTGTGAAAAGCCGAGAAAGCGTTCTGGTTTCCTGATTAATTCGTACTTAAAAGACAGTGCAGTTATTGCGCCAAACCCATCTCGCGCCTTCAGTAACGCGCAGTCAGTTTCGTACGTCGCGCTTTTCTCGACGGACTGACTGGTCTCATGAATAATTTCTTTACTGATAGCAGTTTGTATGATGGTAATAATTCGAACTTTAGTATTGTACGGTACCAAAAAAGAGACATTTTCTTCAGTAACTCACATTTAAAAAAAAAAAAAAAACATGCCCGTCTTGGGAAACACTTAGGCCTTCAACTAATGATCTCTCACGTATTTGGTTTACTTTCATATCTCCAGTCTGGGGTTATGGCTTTGCCGCTGTGACAATCATCAGCCTTACATCTTTAGTGGGTGTAGCAACAATTCCTTTACTGGGAAAGAAAATTTACAAGAAGATCTTGGCGATGTTGGTGGCTCTTGCTGTCGGAACTCTTGCTGGAGACAGTTTACTTCACTTGATACCTCATGTAAGCCTTTTTGTCAAGAAATTTAGCATTTAGCACGTTCCAATTTTTAGGGCTTCTTTTCTCATTAAAGAGCGCAGAAAATAAAGGACTGAGATGGATTTCCACTGTTGCGCAATTTTTACGTGCGTGTGCGCGTCAAATTTTGCGTGCGCATTAAAGCAAAATAGAAGAAATATATAAAAGGTTGCGTGTAAACGTAAAAATTGAGCGTGGTTAAACTTTTACGTTCACGCGAAAACCTGATTCTGTCCTTCTTAGATCTATCTTTATTTGAAATGCATGTAATTAAAAAAAAAGTCAATTTTAAAATGCTAGCTTAGTATTCACAGTCATGCACACAGATTGGATAGAATCCATATCGCACGCGTGATTATAGATCACACCTGTGATTAAAACGAAGGTAAACAGTAGCTCTAACCTAGCTGGTAAATTTATATTCCTGCCCTATCAAGATCATGAAGATAGGTGAAAAATCACAGAGGTTCAAATTCCCGGTTAGTTTTAGCCTGCGAACATGCCCTACCCCTCCGCCACACCCGTATCCCTAGGAGCCACGGGCGAGCCTTCTGTCAGAGCTAGGCTTGTTTATACCTTCTAGTCAAATCAAAGCTGTGATTAACTCAGCTTATAATTTATTTTAATTTATTTTATTTTTCATTTGCGATCAGGCATTTGGTCTCCACCAACATGATCATGAAGAAACAGCCGAAGGTGACGGCCATGACGATCATTCAGAAGAGAAAGGATTCATTTGGAAAGCATTGGTGGTGCTGTTTTCCATTTATGGATTTTTCTTGTTCGAAAGTTTAATGCATTTGTGTATGAAGAAGAAAGTTGGTGATCATGGAGGCCATAGTCACATTGATGTCAAGGTCATTAATCAATTATTTTTTACAATAACCGCCGAAATTCTCGTGAACTCAAAGCTCAAAGATTTACTCCAACATTTATTCTATTGATGTGCGTGGCGTGCATGGTTTTCCAGGCGCTCAGTCCTTTATCAGTGACAATTATGAATTATTTTGGGTATTGTGTTCCTCTACCAGGACTCAGGTCGCTCAGTGTAAAGGAAACTAAACAATAGCAAAACAATAGTCCACTTCCGACTTCCAAAAACCCTCACTTTCACAATGATGCTAGGTGCACAACCTTTCTTGTGAAAATGAGTTTTATTTGCATGAGAATGAAAAATGATTTTCGTATCAAAAGCTGAGAACCTACCCTCGTTTTGAAACAGAGGGCCGGGGGAACTCGTTAGAATTCTACGCTTTATAAACGTCCAGGTAAACAACAGAAACAAAAACCATTCGGTCAATGATTTTTGCGTTAACCGTTTTCCTTATCTAGGATATTAGTTTCCGTCTCTGTTTCTTAAAAAGGATGGAAATTTTCAATTCCCTTGTCTTTTGATAGGACTAATGTTTATAACCTTTTACGGGTACACAACTCTTAAATTGGCCGAAGATCTTCACGGACACTTACTGGTACTTCCGTTTTACTTTTTAGTTTCCTAGCCCTTCAGGTCAGGACAAGACCGGTCCCAAGATGGGGCCTCGTGATGAAAACCCCCACATGAATAATGGTGCCATTGTTCTAACAAACGTAGTGAGTACAAACCATTAAACATAGCACGTATGTATTTAAGGGAATCAATCACGTTTTTGGTGCAATTGCTAGGGCCTGTTTACATGGTGGTGGGAGACCCCAGATAGGTGAGGTAACATGTGGCGGGTCACCCAACGTATGATGTAAACGTGATGAAATTAAAATGTATATGGCCAGGTGGGTTACCCCACCTAAGCGGGTAACCTCACTTCCCTGGGGTCCCCCACCTCCATGTAAACAGGCCCTTAAATGTGGTCTGACTCGCGGCGCAAAGATCATGGCAAAGCATCAAAAACACAGTCACAAGGAAAGGCTCAACATGAAAAGCTTTCCGTTTTGCTCCATGCAACCTCGTTCCCAGGGTTATCTCTCCTGCTTCTTTCTCGAGGCAAGAGAGAGAACCCTGGGAACGAGGTTGCCTTCCCATGACCCCTTGCGCAGCGACTACCTCAAAATATCCCAAGAAGCGCCTGGCTGCGAGGCGGGGATGTGGTTGTGTTTCACTATGCCGCATCAATTTAGGTCAATTTACATGGCATAATATTAGTAATTTAGGGACGTGTTTTAACTAGCGCGTGTTTTATCAAGTTTCGCGCCGATGGATTTTTAAACATGCTCTTGTTTTAAACATACCTTCTAAAAGGGTATAGAGCTCAAAGGTTTTTTTTGAAGGAGGCAACAACCATTATTCAATTTCAATGCTAATTCACATTTAGATAAGCCTACAGCTTGTTCAAGGCTGTACTCATTCTCGTTAACATATTATTCCAAAGCCTTCGCCTTCGCATTGCTAAATTACTTGCAAGTCACATAAACGTTCAAAAAATGATCGAGGACATGTATAGCTCTAAGTCTCTCTCCTCCGCAGAGGCTCCCGCTGGGTATCCTTATTATATATATAAAAATAGCAATAATCGAAAAAATAGAAAGCGCGCAGGGGACGATAGGAAGAGGGAAAAGGCGGGAGCCTCTCTTCTGTCTTTCCCCTTTCTATCGTGCCTCGCGCGCTCTCTTTTTCTTTCTCCCCAGCCTCCCCACAACAAAAAGAGGCCTCTGGGGAGGAGAGAGGCTCTAAGTCCTAAGATTCTGGTCTAAGGTACTGTGAACCAGTGGGCGTATAGTGGGAAGATAGGATTCTTTATCCAATGAACGACAAAAGCAAATTGCGTGTGGTGATATCAAAACAGATTTTTTTTTTTTAAATCTTGAACAGAATGCCATAGGTACCCTTGGCAATCACACGGGTGGAGTTCAACAAGACCATCCAAACAGAGACAGCTTACCCAGCCATTCTGCAGTCAGTGACAAGGGAAGAAGGGCAAAGGCTTCACTCAGAAATATTTCCACCGTGGCATGGACGATAATAATAGGGGATACTCTCCATAACATCAGTGATGGATTGGCCATTGGTGCCGCTTTCGCAGAAGGTGGAAGCTCGGGTGTGTCTGGTGGAATCAGTACTTCTATTGCTGTGTTTTGTCACGAGCTGCCTCATGAATTGGGTAAAGATGTTAATTTTTAGTTACGTATCTGACTGGGCTGGCCGTTAGACGATATTTCTATTATTCGTATGAATGCATTATTAGCACTTGAATCTTAACCTAATCAACAATACACCTTGTTTCCCCCCCGAAAACAACAACAACAAATTGCATCACCTTTGTTTTATAACAAGGAGCCCATTTGATTTATTCAAATTCTTTGGTACAGATTTAATCCAATCAGAGGCCAGCTGGAAACTGTCCTCAACTTCTGATTGGTTAATGTCTGCATGAAAGAATGTGAGTTATTTAAAGGTGGTCACACTTTTGGGAATCTCGCTGTAATTTCTCCTCGGTATTAGCGACGTCCCAAGAAATTTTGCAAAGGGACTGGAGAGGGGGTGGGGGAAGGGGCGGGGGGTAGGGTCCTGATCCCGCATTCTTGCTCCTGTTTCTCGAGAATCCCGCATCCCGAACTCCTTTCATCGCTATCACTATCCCGATCCCGAACGTCATTTTCTTTCCAAATACCGCACCCGTGCCCAAATTTTGCTAATTATTTAAACCGTTATTAAATTATTGATATTATTGTCTATTTTAGGATCTAATCAGCTATAAAATTTACAAACAATGGTAATGTAAGGCTGATTTATGAGCAAGGGAAATTTTCGTGCTTTTTCACCCCGGGTCTTAACTTTTAAGAGACTGACCTTTCAATACAGGTCACCACCACGTGATCGGTCATGATTGGTCAACTCGACAATTAACTGTACTTCGTATTTTCACAGCTGATGACTACAATAACTGTCAATAATAGAGAACTTACAATTTATCGTTTTTTTTTTCTTACATCACAGGGGACTTTGCAGTTTTGCTGACAGCCGGCATGACAGTCAAGATGGCATTGTTAGCCAACTTATTTTCTGCCATGTCTTGTTACATCGGCTTAGCAATCGGTATATACGTTGGTCAAGAAGCTGATGTGCGTTTCTGGATCTTTGCTATCGCTGCTGGAATGTTCCTTTATGTGGCTTTGGTGGACATGGTAAAACTGTTTATCTTACGGAGATTACCAGTGCTTTATGCCATAAGATATCTATATACGAAATAGCCCCTAGTTTCGGACAGGTTAACCCCTTCAATTAAGCTTGCAAAACAGGCTTTTTTCCCGCGTTTCTTTACGCGGGCACGAAGCGGGCGTGAAGGGCGAGACGAGCGCGACGGGGAAGGCGCGAAATAAAATTCTTCCTTGCCTTCCTCCATCACGCGTGTCTCGCGCTTCACGCCTGCTTCGCTCGCCTGTTTTGAAGGCTTCTTTCAATTAGGTGCCCTTCCCCAGGCTAAACGTATCAAATAAGTGCCCCTGTTCCCCCTTGACACCCAAAATAAAAGCTATTTTAAATAGCTTCGCTCGTTTATGATATATCACTCGCAAAGTTCGCACGTTCTTTAACTTAAAAGCGCTTTATCTTGCGGTGCTGATGGATTTTCGCTATAAGTGCCCTTAATTAATGGTGGAAAACAAAAACCTGGAAGGTTCTATCCTCAAGACAAAATGTCAGCAATTTGAGTTCAAATCTGTGAAAGGGTTTGAACCCAGGAGTCATTTCCTAAGTAGGTTGATTATGATCTTTAGGGTGAACGTAGTCAGAATAGTAATGTTGTTGACAGCGACTGAAGTTTTGACAACCTGTGCGGTAGTCATCTGCTAACTAAGTAAGTAAGCAAGCCTTGCATTCCAATGTTTTAACCGGTAATTCTGTCATTTTTAAAACAGCTTCCTGACCTGATGCACAGCGAGACTCTTCAAGAAGAACCTGTCCCTACGTTCTTGTTACAGAACTTGGGTTTGCTCCTAGGATTCGTCATCATGCTGATAATTGCGCTCTTTGAGGAGGACTTGATGGCACTTGACATATAGCACAACTTGAAATGTGCAGTCTCGTTTAAAGGGAGGGAGAGGGGGAGAGTGGGTAGGGGAATTGTGATGCAAGGGAGGGGAGGAGAGGGATAGGGGGATTGTAATGCACAGGTCGGAACAACCAATGATAAATAACATTTCTAGGGTGCCTTCTCGCCGTATAGTTTTATAAGGAGATAAGTTTACAGCTGACACGGCACCATTTTTACTAATCAACCAGACTCAGTAGTACGAGTTTTTACGGTTAAGCATTTCACTGCAGATATTTGTTCATAGTTTCAAATAATAAAGGCAACTTACCTTTGCCGATTATTATCTGATAATAACCCCTGAAAAGCTGTACTTTGTTAAAAACCAGTTATAAACTTTTGCCCGAGCAATTTGTAGAAATTGTTGAATACAAGAGAGGTTTAACGTCCAACCTGGCTCTTGTTAGTTTTATAGCGATTTTAAGGAAGAAAAATTGAACTTTAGGGCCCTTTGGTTTTTAAACAACTGACATTTCTACTGCATCCAACCTTGATCAGTATAGTATAACGTTATTTTTGGGGGAGCATTTCGTTTGTGTTTCCGAAAAATCACAAACTAGTCTGTTTTGTATTTTAACAAGCCAACTGGAAGCAGGTCATTGAGTTGGTTAGTTCTTTCATTTAATTCTTTACCCCACAGTTCCTTCACAGGGTTTTCATATATTCATTATTTCAATGTTGAGGTTAAAAAAACCCTGTTATTTATAAGTATTCAAATGCACTAACCCATTTACAAAGCACTGATAAAAATGAAAACTCTGTACTAGAGAAGCCACAATCAAACGAAAGAAAGCAGCGGAAGACTTTCTTATCTGGCTAACTTTAGTGGCTTTCATGGGTAATGAGAAACTACTCGCTTACAAAATTGTTACTTATGTTACTTATACGAAGAAAGTTTTACATATTTAATCAAGCTTTGATTACAATGCATGCACCATGTGGAAATAAACATAGTGAGATATTTTTGGAGGGAAAATAAAATGGATTTACTTTGAAAAGAATGGCACAATCATTATTGATGTTTTAGAACACTCCTCTTGCAATCAAATACTTTTCATTGTTTTACGATCTTAACGCCAGGTTCCTCATTGCCACAGTGTATACGTGTACCGAGTGTACCATTTCTAGTCAGTCTCAAGTTTTTGTCCATAGCTAAGAAAATTTGGTAAACTGTCCATCAGAGAAATTTTGGTTGTGACGTCAGCGTACACTCTTTGGGGGGAGGAAAGGAATCAGGTGTCAGCCTGTCAGGGTAGGAGTATGTTATATTTTCTTGGCGGGAAAACGTGCGATGTTCTTGGGCAACCCGCGTTTTTCTTGACGGGAAATCGCGTAGTCATTTTAAAGTAACAAATGGTAGAACTGGGGCGTCAATTATTTTAAAAAAGCTTGGCTGCCCCTGGTCTGTTTCAACCAGCTGCTTGGTACCTAGATCCTATTGGATACAACAATCCCTCTTGCTACAGAAGAATTGCCTCCTCTCTCACAGTAACACTCTTGTTTCTTTCATTGTTATAGTGACAATTTTCTCTCTTTTCAAACATCCTTGCTATGCGACAAGCAAAAAATTGGTGAAAACTTTCAGATAAGTCTTCTTTCTTTAAAAAACTTAATTGAAATTTCTCACCCACTTGACTAATTCTTTCTTCTTCTGTGGCTTGATTTCCATTTACAACCTTGTTTGTCCGTAGAGAAGACTTCTAATCTATTCCAGGCCCTTTTAGGATTCTGGAAAGAGGCCTGGGAACCAGTACAATCTTTCACTGGGTGCTTGATCGTCTACCCAAGCCATTTCCTCATGAACCATGTGATCCTATAATAAATAAAGCATCAAATTAAATCGCGAATCTCAATTCTGGTAGCCACCTGTTTTTTTGTTTCTCTGCTTTATTTATCTTTGAGTGTATTACAGTGCACTTCCCAGGGGCGTGGCATGAGATTTTCAAAGTGTACGCACGGGAAGAAAAGTTAGAGCGAGGGAGGCGCGTCAAACTAGGGGGATCACGGAAATGTCATATCCTGCGTTTTTCGCAGGACATTTTCAGTACATAAATACGAAAGAATATGCAGTAGGTAGTTGTTTATTTTACCCACCTCTAGTGTTAACGGTAAGGTAGAGTGTAAACGGAAAAAAGGTAAAACAGTGACGCCATCAAGGAGGTTACAAGCAAAGGGCGAGACGTCTACCCTTCACAGAGGAAAACTCTCTTACAATGTCATCAATATCAATGTTCTTGTGCTTGTGTATGACGGCGCAGAGTTGCTAGAGAGCTCACTCTCGAATCTGTCACCCCACTATGACGTTTCTTGCCGCACGTTTATGGAATAATAAAAGGATAAGGGAAAAGCCAACACCAATATAATACGAAAATTTATCAGTCATCCTGATTTAATGATAAAAATCCCTTCAGGAAATAAAAAAGTATTTTTCCCAGACTTCAGCTGTACGCACGGGTGTATGTGCGTAAATGGACGCCACGCTCCTGTTTCCAATTTTATTGTTAATAGCAACCTATGATTTGACTATGAGTACAACCTTGGCTCATTACGAGTACATGTATGAGCTATAGCTTTTTTCTTGTTGGTGACTAGTATGGTACATATCGTAAATAAAAGCTAGGGATAAGTTTGGTGTTTTAAAAAAGAAATATTATTATATGAGGTTCTTGAATTTAGTTTGACAACTTGTACTTGAACTCAATCTCGTATCTGTAGTTCAATTGACAGAGATGTACTGACAGTGATTTCTTATTAGGATACATAACAACTTACCAAGGCTCGTATCGCACGATCCCGTTCCCATCCTAAATCTTTTGCGATGACAGAAATTGATGTATACCCATTCCCCTGTGAAAAAAAAAAACAAGGAAACTGTATTAAGTGCATAGGGACTGACTAGTCGTCACCTCATTAAAACAAAACCCTTTACATGTTATCTGAACCAATAATATCTATTGAATGAGGTTTTTGAGATGTTCTGAGAAATCAAGGTCAAGATCTTGATTATTCAGATTCTAATCATGCAACCAACAGAGCAGAAATCCATAAACTATTCTAATGATTTGGACCTCAAGATACGAGAACAGCGACGGCAGCGAAAACATTGCTTAAAAAGTGATTTCACGTTCTTTCAATTTTCATCGCGATTATTCCAACTCACTTACTAGTGCCGGCAAATTTTCTTGGAGTTGAATTCCGAAGAGCCACATCCAAGTTGAAAAAAAAAACAAAAAAAACCGACAATATTTCATCATGGCTTGTTTAAGTCCTCCATAAATCATGAAGTTTGCCATTGTCCCCTCTTAGCCGTGCACTGACCACAAAGAAATGTACATTTAAAAAGGGTGCTGCACATACAAAGTTGTTGTCTTGCTTCGTAACCTTATTGCCTTTTTTGTAACAATTACAACAACAACAACAACAACAACAACAAGTACCTGGGCCTGCTGAAGAACAGCGGCATGATCCATGCTAAGTTCTCCTGGTACTGACTGAACAAGACGCTTGTTCCCAACTGGAATGATCTGGAAACCACTGCCCAAGATATGAAGCTTTTTTATTGCTCGAGCCAAGTCATCCCTATAACGTTATGCAAAGACAATAAATGGCCCTTAATATGTGATTACGTCAAATGAGTAAATTTCACCTCCAAGCCTCATTTGAGAGCAAAATTCTTTGCACTTGCACTTCTTGTGTGTGGGTATTCTTTCCAACTCTACTGCCTTGGGAATTCACTCTTGTACTAATAATGATCAACTCACTCTTGCACTAAAATTTAGATTTACACTAATATTTAGATTTAGGGTTACTTTTGTCTGGAAAATAGGCCATTTCCGAGTTCCCCAGGGCCTCTGTATCAAAATGAGGTTAAGTGCTCAGCCATTGATACGGAAAGAATTTTTCATTCTCATGCAAATAAAACTCATTTTCACAAGAAAGGTTGTGCACTTGGCCTCATTTTGAAAGTGAGGGTTTTTGAAAACTCGGAAGTGGCCCATTGGACATACATTATTAAGTTTAGCTGTGTCTTTATCAGATATGAAGACACTCATTAAAGACACTCATCGCTTTTTCTTTATGAATTGTTAATGTCTTTTTGAATTGGCATAATATCATGTTGACATGAAGAGAACCTTTGCCTTAGCTGGCAGCATTCATTAATATTGACACGCATTTCCCGCATTAGTTACCTACTCAGTCACATCTTGTCTTGACTTGCTTGTCTTGAGAATTTTTTTGTGCAAATCACCCAAAGCCATCAAACCTGTACAGAAAAAGAAAAATTATGATGCTTAACAACAGAGGTCTATATGGAACTCTCTAAAAATTGACTTTAAGATGAGCTTGTCTAATAATAATTGCTTCTCATAAAATTTTATCAGCAGAATAATTGAAATGAAAGACTAGAGGCCCCTGTATATATATCCTGTCTGATGTTCTTAAATATTTTCAGTGTTAAACCTGAGGATGGCATTGGGATTTTCAGTTTTGCAAATTTGGTCATTTTTGAGGTCAGTTTTTCAGGTTCCGAATCGTTCATAGTTTGCTTTTTTCCCATTACTTTAGCATTTCATTTCCCATTTTCAACAAACCTAAAGGTAGCCATCTGGATTTGATATTCAGTGCAGTTTCCACTTTTATGCAAAGAATAAAAGAGGAACATTTTGTGCGGTTTGTTATACAGGCCCCAAAGCCCCTCAACCCACTCAATAACCCTAAACTCCAGTATGTTTTCCAACTGGATCACATGCTATGGAACAAGTTTTCAAAGCTCCCTAGAATGAACAAAACTCATTTGCCAAGATCAGGTCATGTACTTTGAAACTGTGACAAGTCTATGTGCCTGAGTCACATCAAGCAAATGACTTGGGTGGAAAGTAAATGAATGGCCCAAGGGAATCTGTGCATTTTGTTTTCTCAACATCCTTGCCAAGGGGGCATTTGGGGTTAAAGGAAAACAAAACACTCCTTTTCTATTCATCTCTATTGGGCCCAGTCATTAGGTGCTTATTTGTTTTAGCTATGAAAGCACTTTCTTACAGAGTAAGTAACAAATTTAAGGGTTTTTTTGTGAATAAATTGTTCATTAGTTTCAAAACAAACCTCCATTTCTTGGTCTTGTTGCCATGCAGATTTCAACAATCTGAACACCCAACTATGAAATATACAGAAAACATGGAAAATGTTGATTTTGAATTATTAAATGCAGCTTTAATTTAGGTTATAACATTGACATAATTATAGTTATTACTAGCAGTGACAAATACTGACAGCCCAATGCAATGTAATAAAATACATTTGTAAATAATAATCCACAAGAAACATTACGTGTATCTCTCTCATCTGCTCTGCTCCCCACAGCTTTCCTTAAACCATTTTTAAAAACTAACTCCTTGGGTTTGATTTTTCTACGTTATGACATTATTTTTTTTATAAAAGATAGAAGATAGAAAAAAAGGAATCATGAAAGTGAAATTAAGTGAAGAACATAAAGTCTGTTCTTTTTTATTTCTGTTAGTAAAATCAAAATCTTATCATGTCTCTTAGTGATCAACAAATGACAGCTCGTTATTGTAAAACTGTTGTGACCTACTTCTGCTTAACTTACCTCATAGTAAAAATCTCCCACACCAAGCAGCTCTGCCCAAAAACCTTTGCTTGCTATAACATATTAATAAAACTTTGTATCAGAAATAAAGCTTCACTGACTGAAGAACAGGAATTTTTGGTGTTGTTAGTACCGGTACATGTAAGTATAAATCATGAGCAGAAGAGTTTAGAGATCTAAAAACTCTCACTTTCAATACAAGATTCATTTGCATGAGAATTAAAAATCATTTTCACATCAATGGCTGTGTGCTTCGCTTTGAAACAAAGGCTGGAATGACTGTTAGGTGGAAGTAGGTGAATTGGATCTATGTGAAACAAAAGGTCCCCAGAGCTAAGATGGTCGTGGCTATTCATACCATACTGGAACTATTTCTGGGCTTGCACGAAACTAGTATGGGGTAAACTATAGCCTACAAAAAAAATGACTTACAAGCAAGAGGGTCAACACCAATGCGAGCACACATTTGCTGAAAGTGCCCTCTGAACTCTGGATTCTTCCTTATGTCCTGTTTGTATTTCCCAGCAAAATCTTCCAGAGATGTCTTGAAGGACTCCAGCTGTTTACCCATCTGAAAAGTTAACAGAAGCAGAGGAGGAGCATGCATGCAGTTAGCTTTCAAGCAGGCTCACTTGTGCGAATTTAGGGAAAATTTTGGTGGTGGAGCCACCACCCAGTGACGAAAAGTGAGCCTGCATGTGGGCTATTGACTTTTTAATGCTCTGTGTTTGTTGATGAATGTAGCAATCTAATAATAACAATTTATAAGTTAAAAGTGACATGCTTTGAAAGGCTACATAATTATGACAAAAAACCAAGGACACTGGTTATAAACATCCACAAAGTGAATGGACATACAAAGTGTCGGTTGGCCTGCCCTTAACTTTTGCCCCATATGAAAATTTATAGTTTTCTTTCTAAGGGGTACCTTATTTTGCTATGGAGGATATTTCTTTAATAATTTGGATCAAGCAACTATTCAGTAGCCTCTTTTCATCACTTGTCTCACAGTGTGAGGTCATGAAGGTGGTCTTTCTTCATGCAAACTCATGTTAAAAAGCAGGCTGTTTCTTACAGGTAGATAATACTATGGAAGGATTCTTAATTTTAAATCAGCAAATGTTATTTTTGCTGCTTGTCAAGATGAAAGTGGTCTTTTTCATAGATCTCTATTTCTGTGGTTTTTGTTTCTGACAGGATTTGACCTCTGATGCAGTTTTGCATCACATTTCCTCTTGCAACTTCCTCTAATTCTTATTTACATTTGCTTTGCTCCTGTTGTATAGTATCTTGACACCTCGAAAGGGAAGAAACTTAAATATCAACAGCCCACGTGTAGGCTCACTTTTCCTCGCTGGATGACGGCCCTACCACCAAAAGTTTCCTTGAATTCGCACGTCTGCGAATGCTTGCAGGTTAGCATGCAGTAATACATCAAAGCTGCAAGATACTTGACAGCACGGTGTATCTAGTTGAGTCAAACAGGCTTACATTTTGTGCCTTAAAAATACATTCAAGCAATATATCAAGAAATTTAACAATGGTTAAGTAACTATTGCATGGAGTCTATGGCCTTATTAGTACCCTGAAATTACCTGTGACAGCTGGATGTCTGCAATCTCTGTTCCCTTTGTGGCATACTTTTCCTGAGGGGGAAGATATAAAATATAAAGAAGTACTAAAAAGGAATATATTTTTACATTAGGCGAAAATTGCTCTTTAGTGATGGGCTGGACTCTCTGTGGAGGAGGACATTGGAGTTTACAGTATTGTGGTACTGATATATTTTTTTAAGCCGTATTTCTGTTGTTATTAAAATTTTAACGTGTGGTATTGCAGAATTATCCAGCCCTGTGGGGTGCGGTTTTCATCACTTTGGATGACAGTATTTTGATATAAGAAGATCCTTCACGGTATTGCCGTACCATTCATTTGCGCTCTCCTGTCTAATAGAGGTCAATACAATTACAACACAAAACACAGTAGGCATGGTTTAAATGATTACACATTTTCAGCAGGATTAGCTCAGTCAGTAGAGTGCTTGACTACAGAACGGGAGGTTGGGGTTCAATTCCTGGGGCCAAACCAGTACTCAGGGTCTTTAAATAACTGAGAAATGAAGGTTCTTCCTTTGCCCCGTAAATGGCTAGATCTTTTGTGGCTCGGATGACCACATTAAATGGCAGTCCGGCCTCCTGCTAAATACATTGACACTGAAATAAAATGCTTTTTTTCCTGGCAGTTAGTCTACAAATTATGTGATTGTTGTTGCATCTAATGACCAAGCTTTGTGATCTTCGCATGTTTTCTCGCAATAGCTGAGGTTACTCAAGGTGTTGGCAAGGTCATTACACTGGATAGATGCAAGCACGACTGATTATAAACGCAGTACCCATATTTAGTCGAGTTTCGACACCGTATTTGGGAATTTCCAATTTTTCCTACAGTATTGCAGTATTGGGTAACCCCAAATGTCCCCCTCTGTGAGAATTTAGGCCACCCGGTCATTTTACATTCATCCCCCAACCCCCTTGCCCCAGCTCTGGGAACAATTTTCTTTGAGGAAGTACAGAACTAGTATGTAAGCTTACATGTGATAATATTATTTAAAAATAGGATGGCCCGGTTTGGCTACGGTCCAAATGCAGTTACAGTTGCTCAGGTAGACAATATATAACTAAAGGATTCCGAAAAAGCTACAAAACAGACAATGGAGAGAGCCGTGGGGAGATAGAGATATTACTCAAGGCGCTTACATGAAAAGCATGTGTGTAAAAAATCTGTGCTTACTTTAGCAAGACGCTGCCTATTTATTGCACCAACACCACCAGGTCCTCTCCGCATTTTGAAAACGCAAATTTCAGGTCAAAACGAAGAGCAACGCTCACGAAGAAACGTGTTTACAATCCGCCATATTCAGCGGTAATGCGCCCGAGGAGAGCATCCCATGATGCTAGTAGAGTGTACGACACGTGCGCACTACGAAGCAAGGCAAGATGGCGGACGCGGCGGTGACAACTGTAAACCTCAAGAAATTGAAGGTATTTTCACCCATCTTTCGCTAATATTGGTTGATCCCGCAGGAGAGAATGCTTAGTAGGTAATATTTTAAATATAGGCGAAGATAGCGGTCAATCTGAATGATCGGTTGCAGGTAACAGTGCGATTCAAGGAAAGCTGTTGTGAAATTTTAGTCGACGATAAACAAAAAAGCAATGTTTGTTTGCTGTACGCAAAATGAGTTTTACGGATCCTTCGGTGATTTTAACAACTATTTTTCTGATGAAGGACGGGTTCAAGCGAGTATAAAAGTGAAAATCCTGTCAAGATCTCTTATGTACTTGAACGATTTTCAGGGTATGAAGAGATGTTTTCAGTTAAGCGACCTCCCAATAAAATAAGTAATGCATAAAATTTGTTGTGGTGTTTAAAGGTAGCTGAGTTAAAGAAAGAGCTTGCAGACCGTGGCCTTCCTATAAAAGGCAATAAAAGTGATCTACTGGCAAGATTAGAGAAATGCCTTTCCGAGCAAGGTGAGACGATTGCTATTCTTAAACTGCTGGATTGCCAAGAGTAGTGCTTTTTTTATTTCTGAATAAGATGTAGCTCAATCAGGTACTATAAAAGGGCCAGAAAAAAAAAGAAAATACATTGTTTGGCAAGACTTTTAACTAGGATCAATCTCATGATAGGGGGATTGCTATGTCACTATGTTTCTGTTAAACAAGGCAGCTGTATATAAAATAAAATAAATGTATTTGTCAGTTCCTCTTTTTATCTTTTCAATGGTTAGGTGTGGTTGTAAGTCAAGATGAGAATGAAGAGATCACTGATGATCATGATGTAGAAGATGAACTGGACAATGATGCTGATGACTTAGATGATGTTGATGATGTAGAGGATGTGTCAGAACATTTGGTCACAGAGGACTCTGAAGAAGAAGCCAAAGAAAATAAGGCAACCGAGGTGAGTTGTTTCAAGAAGAAAAATGTCCATCATGCCAGGAAAATGTGACAACGAAAAATTTTAGTCCTTGACTAGAGCTGCTACAATGCCAATATCCAGTTACATGTATCTTGACCTCACACTTGGTCAAAATAATATTATTATTTATATGGCTGTCTTGACAAGCAAATTCTGTCTTCTGATTGGCTACTGGAGCAGACTATATGGACCTTGTATCTTGGTTGCTCAGGATAACCTTCATAGTTTCTGCCAAAAAAATGTTCTCTAACAATTTTGTTGCCTTTTTGACATTGTAACTTATAATGTTGTTCTACTATCCAGGAAACTGTAGAGGTAGAAAAACAAGAAGAACCTGCTCGTCCTGTGTAAGTACAGTATATACATGTACACTTGATATCAATACGATATAAATTTGTTGTCTGTTAAATTAATGCTTGATAATAAGGCACACACAGGTACATGCAACCAAGAATTTTCAGATTTTACACAGTGTGATAAGGTATTTTTTATCTATCCTTAACCGTAAATATTAGTTGAATGCTCAATGTCAGAAGACGAATGTACTCATAAGTGAAATAAATATTTAAATAAAACGTAAATAAATAAAGATTTAGAGGTACCGCATTCACCAAGTGGTTCTTTGTGTACCTGGTTCCTGGTCAAATTGGAATTTGGAATGTTGGTTTTTGAGGAGGGGGGAAAACTGGAGTACCCAGAGAAAAACCCCTTGGAGCAAGGGAGAGAACCAAAAATAAACTCAACCCACATATGGAGGCGACGTTGGGAATTGAACCGGGACCCAGTGGTGGGAGGTGAGTGCTCTCACCATTGGGCCATCCGTGCCCCCCCCCCCCCCCCCACCCCCTGAAAGTTTGGCATAACAAATATTGCAGAAGGTTTAGTTCAGTGGTTCTCTTGTATTACATATTTATTTATTTTTACTTTGAAAGTTGTTTTAGGAAGTATTTTCTTTTACTTGAAGTCCCCATTAACATGAACAAGTTCAGTTAAAAGATAAAGATTTTTCATTTACGTAGCACTCAAACAATATAAAATAATACTCTAAAGGACTCAAAAGAAAAAAAAAACGGACAAACATGAGCATAAGACAAAAAGTACACCTAGAGAAAATAAAAATAAAACACAATCATTTGACAACAAAATTATATACTGTGCAAGAAATGATTCATTGGACAAATGCCAAACGAAATCAAACAGTCTTTAGAGCCTACTTAAAACCCTGAACATTCCATATACTTCTGATAGCTACAGGAAGAATGTTCCACAGTGAGGGGTTGACACAAGAGAAGGCCCTGTCCTGGAGCGTCTCTCTACAATGTAGCACATATGTTGTCACCATAGTGTGCATATTAGACTGTTCACAGTCTCCTATTTTTTCCATAAGATCATGAAGGTCAGGTGCTTATCGTTATGGGCTGCCATCTTGATTTTTATTGTACTTAGGGTTTAGGCTTGAAGAGTTATAGTGGTTGGGGGGTGGGGGACAGATGAGAGAAATAGGGCAAGAAAAAGAAAGAAATCGCTTCCTCCCACCCCCCTAAGTAGAGGTGATGCCAATACTCACCCCCAGGCTAGAGTAAGTATATTTGAAACAAAGATGGCCGATCATATGGGTAGGTGCTTGATCCCAATAATCTTATGGAAAAAAGGAGACTGTCAATAGTCTTTGTTTGTGTATTAGCATTACACTGTTCATTTTCAAAGCTTTTCTGAGAGTATTTCTAATTTTTTTGTTTTCCCATTTCCCAGTAAAAGGGTACCTGTCACACCTCCAGAAAAGAAGCCTGGTGAAGTAAAACTGACAGATGAACAGGTGAATGCATTATTTCACATTATTTGACCCTTTAGCCAATGATGATTATGTGGCTAGTTTGTGTGGCTTGTATATTTTTATTTACTCAATGTAGATGAATTGACAGGTCTAAAGTACAGGACACATTCCACAGGTTGATAATTATTTAGCCACACAGTTTCCCTTCAATTTAAAAGATCATTTCGTAAAGAGATCTGGGCTAGGAGACACTTTTGGTGCTGTTTATTTGTCTGTAACATGGTGACCTGTATTTTAGACTCACCACTCTTGTTTTTACCAGTTAAAGGGTTGGTTTATTTCACTGTAAGGTTTGGTACAACGGTGCGATTACAAGAGGATATTTGCAGCTAATCACCCAACCAGTTTCTCACCATACCCAGCAGGGCTTAACTGAAGTGGCACATCGAGTTTCGTGAGGGTTTGCAAACCAGGTATCAATAATTAATTTTTTTCAACAGCTTTAACTCACAGATAACAGTTTTTGTTTTATAATAGAAAAAGGCCCAGAGACTGGCAAGATTTGGTCAGTCTTCCCCATCAACAGAAGCTGATAAAAAACAGGCTCGAGCCCAGAGGTATGTTAGCACATGTAAATCTGCTTAAGCTTGGTGAATGTGTGTGACCGGGACATGGTGTAGTTGAGTTCAGTGCATGATAGAATTTTGTTAAAAGCATTACTCTATCATACATGTGCCCTTTGATAAGAAACACTTGGCTCTGCAATATTGTTCTCGACCAAGCTGTAAAAAGTGGTAGCAGTCACAAAAAATATGTTCTAAAATGAAGAGTCATGATAACTTGGTCACAAGCAGTGTTAATTAAGGTTCCAAATGGCTTACAAGCTTGAATTTTATTAGACTTTCTTTTTTCTCAGCCGTAAAAGTTGTGTCTATAACCAGGATGATCTTCTCTACATAATTTTACCTCAGGTTTATACAGATAGTTTTCTCTTGTTGTTACTTTTTTCAGGTTTGGTTTATCCAGCCCTACAAGTAATGGATCCAAAATAAGTTCTCCAATTGTTTCACCGAAGGTAATTGTCATTAAGTACCTGTTGTCACGAAAGAATAGGCCCTTCACAACTCAGCATGCTTCTTCTTACGTATTTCCTCAAATAATAGCAGGGGGAGATGTTACTTTTTTTCGCACAGAAAGGGGGCAATTATTTGAGGGAGGCAATTATTTCAAATACTGGAAGTCGTGCCAATAATATTTTGTTTTATTATACTCGTAAAATTCATAAAAACTACATCCGGGACCGAGTGGTTTATTTTCCATAATCTCACATTTGAGTTAATCGATGACATAATTTCGGTAATTTCCCTCAATTTTGTATCGATGTCTTCTGTGTGATATCCTCTACTTATTCAAGGAAATAAGTTATTTTGTCTTTCTAATCCCAGGGCATGGATGTTGAGAAACTTAAGCAGAGAGCTGAGAGATTTGGTGCAATTTCTCCTGTGGTGACCAAGGTACTCATAGCTCAAATGAAACACTATTTTTGTTATTTACTATTGGTTTTTTGCGTCTTGCGCAAAAACCTTTTATACATGATGTAGTAATCCCCAGCTATATATATATATTTTTTGATTCCCAGCTTGAAGAGAAAGATAAATTATTGAAGAGGAAACAGAGATTTGGTGTTACTGTATCTGCATCTCCATCAACAGATGCCGATGTAAGTTTTGTGTCGCTATGGCGACTATGTCATGCTATTTTCTATCATTTGAGCTAAAAATGAAATGTGTCTGTACATCAATTGAATTCCAAAACTGATGTTACAGTTTTGTTAAGACTATTATTATTTTAGATATTAAAACTGTTTCCTGTTGTCTGTTGCTATGGATTGCAAGGATGGGCATGGATTTAAACTTAAAAAAATTGGGCCAAGTTTTCATACTACGCCTGCAAAAATCACCAAAAAAGCATAAAGTTGCTGCTCTCTGATGAAATTTCTTTGATTTCTTCTTCATAACTGTACAACTGACTTCAGCACAGCAATATCCTCGTCACCTATCCCCTTAAAGGAGCTGTGTCACGAAATTCAGCCAAATTAGAAAATTACAAAATGCCCGTTAAATTAGGAGAAACATAAAAATAACCGCTTAAAACATTAAAGGAAGGTTAAAATAACACAACAGAAACAGCAGGTGCCACGGATGGGCAAAACTGAAGAAGATTGAAACGGATTGAAATTAGGGTTTTTGGAAACTGTTCAGCCTAACAGTCTTTCAAAGTTGATCCCTGCTGCTTGCAACTTCAAAAATAATGCTCAGGAGACATATCGGTTTGTCTCGGATCTCAGATTTTGTTATTTACATGAAATTTCTATGCTTACTTTAAGTTTCATAGCGATTGAGGGCGAGTAATTGGCAAAATTAAGCAAAATGAACTGTACTGCCATGACACAGCCCCTTTAAACAGTCATTTAAACTCATCTTGACAATAGATGAGCTTGGGGAAGATGCCTGGTAAGATGGTGGAGCCACTGAGTACAAGAGCCGACAAGTACGAAAACCTTGACAACCCTGTGAGTGACAACCACCAGGCACCGTCACACTGAAAAACAGCGGAACAATAATACTTACCTCATGCTTACCACAGAGAAGTAGGGAGGGCAGGGAGTCAATTTGTTGAGCACAAACGAAAACAGGCACAGCGCACGTGAGATTGAGTTGACCTGAACAGCGTTCCTGTGCCCGTTGCTGTAAAACCACGTGACCCACAGCAGACCCCTGACCACTCCGCATGCTCGCGACAGGGGAGGCCGCCGATCAGCGTTGTTTCGCATTTAACTTAGGTTAAAGTAGACAAACCTGTTGTTACGTAACTATTTTATCTTAAACTCTCTGTATTGTTGCTAAGAAACGTTTATTCTGTGCTTATTTCTAGGCCAAAAAGAAAAAGAGAGCTGAAAGATTTGGGCTGTGAGTCGTCAACAAGTTATTCAGAATGTTTTAAGCTACACAGAAGTTCGGAAGACATCGCTGGAAGATGTCTTAACATACATGTAATTATTGTGATATACAGTATTTTCTTTATTCTCTGCACGAGAACGGCCAGAGGAACTTGTAAAACCTCAACAGACACACGTAAAAAAGAAAAAGTGCTTCTACTCATAATCAAGCTTGACACTTACGGGGTCGTATTAATGCCAAGTGTATCAATAATTATTAAGTCCGCTGCAATCAAACTCTCACCTTTGGCTTATCGCGAAAGTCCTCAATGTGTTTTGATGGGCATGGGTGTGGATGTAACCGCATGGCAGTGGATTGTTTTCTTTGCCGGGGAGTCAAAACGCAGGACGTACAGTTGAGTGCCCATACATGGCTGTCTGGTAAAGGTTACAAAAGCATAAGGTAATTATTAGATCGGGGGTTTCTTTAGTTTTCGCTTAACAGCTAACAACTGTCAGCTTTGCGGAGAGTCCCTCTCTCTGTGTTTTTTGTTAATCTTAAGGGAGTAGCCATGCGGAATCCTGTGCATTCTTCTTTTTACGCACGTAAAATATGTTAACTATAATTAATTGTAATTTCCTTAGTACGAAAGCTGTGCAATTTCCGTCACGTCCTTTTAAAACGGTACAAATATTTTTTTTTTTACCCGGTAGTGTTCACACTTCTGTTCTTATACCCTTCGGAAATACATATTCATTGTCACATTGGCTACCCTTGCCGTTTCCTCTAAGACGTACGTTATCGCATCGTCGTACCCTTTTTGAGATTTTTATCGCTGGAAATGCCAAAATTCTTGGTAGAAAATTCACTGCCTCCAATTCGGATCAGTTAAGCACTGGATAGGAATGAAAATAATACACTATTAAAGAGCAAAGAGGTGAAGGCATAATCAAGGATCCAGTTTACCTGAAAGAAGAAGTACCTTCCAAAGAGAATGGAAAAAGTTTCTTTCATTGCTTAAGCAATGTCTTCTGTCTTAGGTTAGCCTTCTTAGGGACAGCAGAATAATTCAATAAATATTACGTACAAGTGAATTCAGAGGCTGAAAGTGAACAAATCGCTGGAATGGTTGGGATGAGGAGAAGCAGTAGAGAGTTTAAAAAAATGTTTGTTGGGACTAATCTGCTTCATAAGACCTTATTCTTTGAATCGCATTTTTCGGACGATAAGGACGCGAATCCAAAATGGACCCGAATTCAGCTTGAAATTACCTAAATTCTTAATTAAGGAAACGAAGAACTGTGATACCTTTTTTTGTAGTTTTCTAATCGTGACGGAAAGGTACAATTAAGTGAAAAAAAGGAAGTTAGAATTGGGCGGGACGGTGTTTGCGTTCTGAATGAAGTACTGTGCACGAAAATTTGCCTTACTTCAAGAAAGACTGCAGTACAATTTAATCCTTGACTTTTAACTCGGGTTTTATTAAACAAATATATATATATATATCTGTCTGATTTTAGAAAAAGGTACCTATCTCAGAATCCCAACCATTGGCTAGTGTAGCTTTCTAACTCACTGTCGTACCGGAACGGTCAAGCAGCAAACAGTAGTTTTCAACAACAACAACGATTTATTTATTAGCGAATGATAAAATGGTGCTATACAGTGAAACCCCTTGCCTAAGAACCTATATTTTACGAACCTGTTTAGTCTAGAAATTGAAACAATTTCTTAGTTTCTAAAATCTCTGAAAAAATTTGCCTGTACCCTTGGGCAAAAGTTAGATCAGTCACTGTACAGAATCCTCTTTGAAGACATACCTGCATTATCGCTCTAACTGGACTGTTTAAATGCCAATGAGGTCAATACTTAAGGTTTTCTTTATATGGTCATTTTTACATAACGTCTTATTTGGTGTGCAGATTTTATATGAGGAATAAGCTGAACCACTAAATTCTCTTGGCTATATTGTATGTTTCTTATTCAGAACATAACCTATGTAAGAACCTAAATAGCCTTAACCTGTACTAACTACCATTTATATATTGAAAAGAATAACCTGTTTAGGATAACTTTGAAAAATCCAGGTTCTTAGTCTCTTGGTACGTTTTACTGTAAGACAAAGGCAAGGCGAAGGAAACTGAGGTGCTACGTTAAAGAGGAAGCTAATTAGGACACACGATTAATGTTCAAGTGAAAGGTATATAATGATAACCTTCAATCGTCAATCTCGCTCCCCTCTTGGATACATGGTAGGGCAGCATAAAAACGCTCGGCACGTTCACTTAAATATTTTCTAGCTAGATTTAGACACTGCTGCTTTACATCTTCACGAATTGGCCTTAGTTCCTGCCTCAGTGTGGTCAGTAGGTCTATTCGCAGTGGAGTTGCTTGCCTTTTCTTTGTGTACGAAACTAGCCTGGGTTGCTGTTTTGGGTCAATAGTGAAACGCACGAAGGCGCAGTCGGGATGATCTACAACTTTCAGATTGCCCCTGTCATCAGGCTGTTCCCCAATTCCAACATTAATCCACGCGATTTCTTTGACCTCAAATTTCTCGTGCTGTAAATCTTCGTTTCTACTGACGTATTTTAACTTTAAAAATGACTTGTAGTCCTTTATCATGTCCAGACCTACCCAATAGACCTTGACGTTTGATAAACCACTGCTGACTAGAACGTTTTCCCAGTCTTTGGGTGTTTCAATTTTCTCTTGGGCGTTAAAAACTTTTTGAATGTTTCCAAAATATCTATCGCACACACTATACGAGTGGCCCTCCAACAAAAATTTTAAGTCTGTTCGTAGGAAGTCTCCTCTTGTGACCAGGTAATCCATATAAAAAAATAGAAAGTTTTGCTTAAACTGAGCCGGAGAATTGTCACACCACACTATAAGATGGTCATACCTGTCTCGGCCTTGCTCCGTCTGAAGTTTTTTGAGAAAATAGTCCAAGATTGAGATCACTTCATTTGGGCCTCCACCAGCAATAGACTCGTCGTACATAAAACAGTGTATAACCTCCTGGTTTGCGCAGTATATACCCATTAGGCTTGTTCTGAGCTTTTTTGAGTAATACCAGTCTTGAGAAGACACCTTTGGTGTAGGTAAGCTTTTGTGAAAATCCATATGCAAAGTAAGCGTTTTCGAGGCCATTTTAGTCCATGCAAAGGGGCCTGACTACGTGAGGCTTAACACATCGTGCCCTCTTTAACGCAGTACTCAGTTTACTTTGAAACTTATGTCTTCAGTTATTTACAGCTTGCGCTAGTGGCTCGATATTCAAAAAAAAAAACACTACCGTTATCACTTACGTTTGCGACAGTCATTGGAAGAGAAACTTAAGAGAGCGCGCGCAGGTCTTGCACACAGTTGTCTTCACATTAGGGACCCTAAGCAAAGACGACTTTGAGCGATGCACGTCAACCGGAAGTGAGGCCTTCTCTTCTTTTATATGCCTTGACGCTAAAAAATTTGTATTTCTAAGTTTCTTTTCTCTTATAAAGACGATTTGCCCGGGATTTTGAACCCATCCACTGCCCAATGTTGCAAAAAGCCCACTTCCGGTTGACGTCCGTCGCTCAAAAACGCTGTTGCTTAAGCTCCCTTTTGGAGCCAAGAGTCACGTTTGCGGCAAACGGCAAACGTGAATTTGTACCACGTGACCAAGTGTTCCCTGTTTCTTGTTGTGAAATTCTCAACTTGAATCTGACGTTTGCTCTTTTCCGTAAAAGAGACTCTAAATATCTCTGTTCAGTCTGCCATGGCTCACGGTTTCCTGTACTTTTTTTAACTGGAATTGAATGTGTTTAAGTGAATCTTTTTCCGTGATGCGGTGTGTATTTTGTATCAGTACGGGGACTTTTTTATGTAATGAATAATTAAAAGGGATGACAATTCGAGGAGGGCGATATTTTTAAAACAGATATATAACAAATACGCAACCCTTTTCCGGATTCAGGCCCATGTTTCGTGGTAGGAGGGAGGGCTACCCACCTATCATAAGGCATAGGAAGGTTGTACTTTCCTCAAGTTAACAAAGCCTTGATCTGAGACATGCGATTAGCTTTGGTAGGCTAAGGTAATAGGCCCTTTGCAGCTAGTCATTCACGTGGTACAAAACCGCCGTGCTGGAGAGCAAAAGTCGCACTGGGACAAGACTAACAAAGAAAATTACCATTTAAAATTATGCCGGTATGTCTTTTGTTTGTCTTGTCCCAGTGCGACTTTTGCTCTCCAGCATGGCGGTTTTGTACCACATGAATGGCTAGCTGCAGAGGGCCTATTACTAGTGTCATCAAATCGCAAACTACAAAGTTACCCACCTTCTCTCGAATCAACTCGAACTCAGCAAGTACAAATTCTTTCAACACTTTATTCACCTTAACTATACTGAGTTTTACATTTTCTTGACCCTCAAGCTAAAGCAAAGAGGAAATCAGCGTCAACAATCCATCTGCTAACTTTCATCTGTACACCCATTGACCCGTTTCTTAGACAGAACAAACATGTCATACTTTAAGGCAGCATATCTCCTTTCGCCCTCAATTAAATGATTTTGACGTTCTGTTCTTATTCTTTGAAGTTCTTCTTCATTACTGGCGCCGTCCTCGGTTGCGCCGTTTGTCATTCGTCCTATCGTGTTTAAGGTCCTGTCACAAACCTGACATGTGTCTTCTCGTGGTTTTCGAAAACCCAACCTGCTGCCGAGATCTTCGTTGAACACGTTCCTGAAGGTAGTAAAACTTATAACAGGACCTTTTTTTTTTTTCTAAAAAGGTATCTTTTTTTAACCTCTCACCTAATCGACTAGCATTAACAAAAAAGGTAACAATTTTGCATGTTGTTCTATGAAAAATGTATGCAGAAAGTTAATTTTTCTGCTCTTTTCAAGTAGCAGAGTTAATCTTTTTGTAAAAAAGCAGAATTGCCGGAACCTTTCACTGATTGGTGGGGAACCCGCAGAATGTAAACACCGCGGAAAATACCCTTTTTAAATTTTTCAAGCAATGAAGACATTCTTGGTAGTCTCAACACTTCTAGACTGCTTTTACATCGAGTTACACGAGGGGCACCCAACGACAATTTTCGGAAAAATATCTGTTCGGAAGACGATTTGAGGTCTAGAATTTTCGGAACATTTGTTGTAAAATTTCTTGCTTGCCTGCCTCTCCTAGGATTTTCGAACACCTAAAAAATGGTAAAATTGCCCATTTTCAACGGATTTTTACCCTAAAAAGGTCACCTAGAATTTTCGGGAGGCTTTTTTCTGGCTGAAATTTTCAAACAGGTAAGTTTTGATCCCTAAAATTTTCGGATCACTAGACTTTCAGCTAGGAAATCCGAACAGATGAAAAATTTATAGGGGATAAATATATGCCCATACCCACCGTTTAAATACTAAAACACGTTTAACAATGCTATGTTTAAGTGGTTTTGAACTATATTCTCGTTGGGTGCCCCTGTTACACAGAAATTTTTCACTTTCTACGAGTTTACCGTTACAATAAACGGTACCTTTTTCATGATCACCAACAACAATGTATTTTATTTAAGATCCATAAGCTTACAATATTTTATGCCCTGCAAGTAGCCATAGTGCTAATCTAGGCAGAAAAAACATCAGGCGTTGCTCGGCTGAGCCATTGCACTCCGGCTCTGCTAAGTATCGTGATGTCGTCTGGCCATTGCACTGACCATTGCACTACCGGGTCCGTGGCTGGGGGGGCCTGGAAAAAAAAAAAACAAAAAAAACATTATAAATAAAGGCGTTATTAAATTACATATTAAGAAAAAAGGAAAAGCAAAAAAGAAAAACCCCTCACACAAACTCAAGCATAGGGGTTTTGTTATTCGGAAAAAAGAAATAACCGGATGGGTGGCCGGGGCGGCGGGGAATGAAATATTTTTGGTGCATGAATTTTTTTTCAAAAACCCGCATGTCTGCAGGAAGTTTTTTCTAGGGCATATAAATTATTGTTTTTAGGTATCACCGCTTGCAGGATTTATTTTTTAGACAAGTTTATAGAACAGAATTTTTCTTGCCAACTGCGTTGCCCAAAAAGGTAATGGTTCAAACTTAGCCGCGTCTGTCAATCATTCCATTGTGAAGGCGCAGATTTCTGCGCCTCTACAATGGATGCCCTTATTTGGGCAAGTTTTAAAAGCCGGCAAGTAAACAAGAGAGCCATCGCCGCGAACTTCTCGAACAAAAAATGAACTGATATTGCAAATAGTTGAGCAAAAACATACAGTATGCTTCCAGGGCGAATCTTTCGATCCATTAATTCGTAAATTTGAACTATTTGTCCCTATTTTCGTGGCGCATCGAATTTAACCGAGATACGAGTTTGAATAAATAAACCTGACAATCCTTTTATGGCCTGAAATAAACCTCGGTAGCTACATAAATAAACCCAGCCAGCTTCTTGCACTTCAAATCCTTTTCGCCCTCAACTGAAGCTGATCTGTCGGTCTTGAATTTGGAAAGGAATGCCTCCAGCTAAAAAAAAACGGCGACCAGCTACGAGGTCGCAATCAAGGTCCTTGGTGGAAACAGAAGCTGTCGAAAGCGGGTTAGCACTTAATTTCTTTTTTATTTCTTTTTTTTTTTTTTCTGGAGAATCCAGGTCCTTTAAAATCGTCGTCGCTATTTTGGTCTTGTAGCTTTTTTTCTCTCTTGTTTTTGGTAGTCGACCTCACTCGAAAAGGCAGAACAAAATGTATAGTGAGCCTATTTGATATTTCTTTTTCGCGTCCAGTACAGATCAGAGGCAATTATTTAAAAGTTGCTCAAGACATTTTCTGGCCACAAAAGTTATGCTTTGATGAACGTCGTCTTTTTTCTTTTCTTGAATGG
>NC_133203.1:8627190-8632190 GCF_958299795.1 Porites lutea | reverse complement strand
GCACGTAAAAAACCCGCATAGATCAAAGTTTTAGTTTCAGGTCATAGTCAGGGTTATTTCTGGGTGGTATTCACCCCTTCCAGACTGAATACCGCTTGAAAATCATTCCGAAAGGATTAATTTACGGGCGTCAATTTCATTACCTGGTCCCTACGAACAAAATACCGGTTTCAAAATGGTTGCACATGTTCCTGTATAATATTAATTCGACAGTGTAAAAGTTAGCAATGATTGTAAAGGTAGTTAGATCTCTAGCTGCCAATAACCGTCTTATTAAAGTGATACAATGTAGTGTCATTTGTTAACGCTCCGTGAAGCGGAAATTTACAGCTCTTACCATTGGGAATTGCATCAATTCCGGTTCCGATTCCATTCATTCAGTTCAAAAACTTCCTCGCACAAAAGAAGGCTTGATTCAAATCTGTGAATGAGTCTACATTTCGTTCCAGGAGCATGATTTCAATAATTGAAAGAGTAGAAATTACCAGGAAGCTAGCAGCCATATTGTAGTGACAGCGATATTTGGTCCGCGGTACATGTTGCAGAAAGTGCTCTTTGATTGGCTCAAGAGGGGGGTGTGACGGGGGTGGGGAACCCGCAGAATGTAAACATCGCGGAAAATACCCTTTTTAAATTTTTCAAGCAATGAAGACATTCTTGGTAGTCTCAACACTTCTAGACTGCTTTTACATCGAGTTACACGAGGGGCACCCAACGACAATTTTCGGAAAAATATCTGTTCGGAAGACGATTTGAGGTCTAGAATTTTCGGAACATTTGTTGTAAAATTTCTTGCTTGCCTGCCTCTTAGGATTTTCGAACATCTAAAAAATGGTAAAATTGCCCATTTTCAACGGATTTTTACCCTAAAACGGTCACCTAGAATTTTCGGGAGGCTTTTTTCTGGCTGAAATTTTTAAACAGGTAAGTTTTGATCCCTAAAATTTTCGGATCACTAGACTTTCAGCTAGGAAATCCGAACAGATGAAAAATTTATAGGGGATAAATATATGCCCATATCCACCGTTTAAATACTAAAACACGTTTAACAATGCTATGTTTAAGTGGTTTTGAACTATATTCTCGTTGGGTGCCCCTGTTACACAGAAATTTTTCACTTTCTACGAGTTTACCGTTACAATAAACGGTACCTTTTTCATGATCACCAACAACAATGTATTTTATTTAAGATCCATAAGCTTACAATATTTTATGCCCTGCAAGTAGCCATAGTGCTAATCTAGGCAGAACAAACATTATAAATAAAGGCGTTATTAAATTACATATTAAGAAAAAAGGAAAAGCAAAAAAGAAAAACCCCTCACACAAACTCAAGCATAGGGGTTTTGTTATTAGAAAAAATAGACTAAAATTACAATGGTTCATTTTCTAGGTTGTAGAGAAATAGAGAAACACTCCTTGGCAGATAATCGCGTTTTATAGTGATGTTTTGTGCTGAGTTTCACAAACTTATTGAGGGGACTTTTGGAGCTGTCTTAGCGTGGACGTCATACAAGAAATAGCTTGGTTGTTGAAAGAAAAAAGACTGTAAAGGAAGACTGTCAGGAATTTTCCGATTTCCCTTTGTAACTCATTTTATGTCAGTTTCTTTGCGTAAATCACGCTCGAGATTCGACTTTTTAGTTTGAAATGCAATAATTCCGCTAATACGAGACATATGCAAATTTCCTCACACCCTTTTTTAGGTCTTTTATCTGTCAATCAGATACAATAAAAAGGAAGTGAATATTTAACAACGCGAAAGGGCTGGAGCTTCAGCAGTAAACTCGATACCTCTGAGTTTGAGAGCAAAAAACTTGAGCGCCTTTTGAAATTGGATGAAATAAAATCTTTTCATAAGGTAATTTAGTATTTTAGCTTTAATTTGATATATAACTTGCCTTTGTAGCCTTTGGCACCTCGTTTTCCTTTACCGAGACCTTAAATAAGGACTAACAAGTGCATGATATAAATTCAGAAGAAGCCGTGGAATGCCTTCAAACCATGGTAATAATTAAATTTTTCAACTGTCCAAAACAAATTCCACGCAACCTTATTCCAATGATTCTACAAACAAAAGTTTCCGTAGCAGACATAACTGAAAAATGTCGCAGACATTACATTTTGGGAAACACATTTGTTATCATTCACTTTTCTTATCAGTGTTGCTGACTGTGGCTATGTCAATTTTTCCTGTAGTTACTTGTCTAAACATGAAGCTGTGAAATGATCATTTACTTTATTTATGTTCTATTAGAATATTATATAATCTCCTGCTGACCTAGTGTGAAGCAATACCAGTCAGATTTTTTTTCTGCTATAATGAATCCTTAAAATAATTTCCAAATTAATTTCGTCACATCTCAAGTAAATGTTGTGAGGAAAAAAACCCTTTCAGTAGTGAGGAGATTATATTTTTTTCCCAAAACTGATTTAGCTACTAAAATTATCATTTTTTGTCATTCAGTCTGACTTAAAGACAGATAAAATGTAAATTTGCACTAAAATTTCACATAGTTCACGACATATTACATCACAAATTGTACTTAAAAAATAATACTCATTGTTGTTTTGGTGGTTGTCAAATTCGCCCTTTATCCCTGATCCATCCTTGATCGATGCACTTGACAGCTAGAGCACAACTCACAACAACAGCAGCGGCAGTCGCATCTAACCCTGTGGCAACTGAAGAAAAGAGAGAATTTTGCTTATTTGTTGACACAGATTTAAACTATGAAAGTTGCTAAGACCTGAATCTGAAGCTACACACTGAATTCCTACACTTTTCGAGCATATAACAACTAATCCAATTGATTATAAATTTCCTGAAATGTTGCGTACACACGGCTCCAAATGACCAATTAATGTTAAGGGTTGATTTGATAATTATTCACGGAGTTAAAATTTTCTAATGGCCGTCATTTCTTTACCGCAGGTCAAGAGCGAACGGCGGACTGTTGTGTTGGTAGCCCCATGAACCTAGGACCCCTGCGCGCGTAATGTACTGTCATGAACATGGTTGTATACTCACTCACCTATGTAACTTCCAACATCAAGAACAGCAATGACTATAGCAATCTGATCAACTTCATTTGAACCAGGCTAAAGTGGATGTGAGCTGTGAGAGGATCAACAAAAGTAATTATTAAGTTAACATAAGGTAACTTGACCACAAAGTCACCCTCTTGAGCGTGATACCTTACAAAGATCCTCACAAGATATTCTACGTTGTCAAGGAAAAACACATTCATGAAGGAAATGCCTAGTTCTAAGACTAACACAAATTGTGGTCAATAAATTGCTACAGAATTAGAGAGGTCCTAACATTTCTTGAGAGCACCAGCCCAAATCCTCATGTGGCTGTGACTGGTTCAATTTTGTCCTTGGTATAAATTTAATTTTCCTTTGTTCTAAGCTCATTATCAGAGATGTACCCAAATACCACCAAAACAACAACAATTTCTTATGTTGAGCCTACTGATATGAAAACAATGTTTATTTAAGGGTCAACTTCCTATATTTCTTCTTGCAAATCATAATTTTAGTCTTCTTTGGATTCAGCGATGAAAGCCAATGTGCACAATACTCTGAAAGGATGGAGAGAGCATTTTCTAGTCCTTGATCTGACTGGGACATCAAAACTAAATCATCTGCATATAGTAGACAGCTTAGATGGGATCTATTATTTGGTAGAACTATGTGATCTGTGTCCCCTTGGTCAAGTAGAAAGGAAAATACAAAGGAGTACCAAAATAAAAACCAAGGATAAAATGGAACCACAACAGCAGATAAGCATGCGATCCACTGCAGTAAGTTAAGGCTGGTGCTCCAAAAGGTGATGGAGGCTCAATTTCACATGATATACAAGAAATGTGAAAGAAGGAAATAAGATAGTACAGCAATAATTAAATCAATGCACCCTCTCATACGTACCATGGTGAAGAAAACTGTACAGCTCTGTGTACGGTTGCTTTGAGCAAACACCTCGACACAAGTCAGATTAGTTGACAGCACCCTTAAATGAAATGGCAATGCGATATATTTACTTTTTTGCCGCATGAAACACTTTAGTCGTAAAGGATATACAGGTGAAATTTGGTTTTAAGCCCTATGATTTCAAATCTCATGGATAACAATTTTTTGGGTTGCGTGAAAATTCATGGGAAACCACTTTTATTTCTTTTAATGAACAGAAGGGCAATTCCATGCAAGACAATGACATTTTGAATTTTTTCAAATAAAATTTTGCACAATGAAACTTAACCAACAGAAAGCTGAAACAATGGGCTGTTTGAAATTACTGAGATCTTGTTCATCTTGTCCATGTGCCTAATGTGAGAAGGCATGAAATACAGAGAATTTGAATCTTGGAATTTTTGGAAGGAAATTTTAAAGTTTTAACATCTAAGAAAACATACAGTTAACATAAAAGTATGTGTGTATTATAATCTGTGCCTTACACTATCATTAGGCTATAAAATATTATCCGGCTACTGGCACTTTCCTAAGAAAATTGACATTGAATTTTTGTTGCGGACATTACGTAAGGTCAATTCAAGTGTCAAAAACTCCAGACTCCTCTTCCACCCATTTAAAGAAGTAAACTCAGTTGAAATGTTGGCTATATGTATTGTTTTTTCATCAAGAGACGCGGGCCTCATCGTCATCTACAAGACCACCTCCGAAATGTTTTTTAAACTATAATTGGAGTGATTTATTAAATATTATTTATTTATCATTATCATTATCATTATTGAGATTTTCAACAACACAAAATTTCTGCTGACAATGTCAATAGGCAGTCGAGAGAAGAGGTAGTGAGAAGTAATGGAATGATCTTTTTGAGGAAAGTTGAACAAATGCTCTCAAGTTGTACCACGAGAGACAAATGGGAAGTTGCAACTTTGACGGGCTGTCGTTCGTAGACCACTGGCCGGTTGGAGACGGCAAACTGTTGAGGTCGAGGCCGCAGGTTCCTTAAGTCCTTTCGCGCGTCGCAA
>NC_133203.1:8564690-8624690 GCF_958299795.1 Porites lutea | reverse complement strand
GACAAAAACTTGTTCTTTCATATCATAGCCTTTGTTTTGATTTCAGATTTGTAACGAATAATGTAGGTAATACCATGCACTCACGTGGGAATACTGAAATAAAGCTGTTGTTGTTGTCGTTGTTTCTGATGAGTTGAATTCACTTGTCAATGTCCGAAGAAGGAGAAGAAATTATCCACCACACCTTGGATTACTGACGAGATCTTAGCTAAAATCAACTACGCACCCACCAAGACAAACTCAAGACCCAAAGGTGCTTATTTTGACCCAGAAATTCTTCCCCCCCCCCGCCGCCAAATCAAGGAAAACGAGACACGAATCGTGCAGCTAAAATGGCGGCGGCTATCCTCACACGCGGACCAATTCGATCAGCCACCCGCTAACTCAGTTATCATGGTAACTTACCCCGCCGTAGAGGACATGTTTCTCCTAAGCTTTTCTTTTGTCAAATTCGTATGGAGGCGACTGATGATATTTCCAATTCAAGCGAAGTTGGATTCCGCAGTTTTGTCTCTTACTGCGTCGACTCTGGTGGAGCCCAGGCCCTCTCTATTGAAGGGCGCGCAAAATAATTGTCCGTCTTTTTCTAAATAGCGTAAAACGGCGTAATCCGAGATTTGTTACCTTGTCATTAGGAAATTACCACATATTATTCACTGTAACTGGATAAGTAATGATTTGTGTACCGCTTGAATACTTACTGCAGCAGATAGCTGGCCAGTGGAGAAAGTCATTTGGGAAATTACCACATATTAATTTTCTGTCTGATTTTAGGAAAGGGCACCTTTCTCAGAGTCCCAACTATTGGCTAGAGTAGCTATCTAACGTTCCGTTATACAGTAGTGGTCATGCACGCAAGCATTGAAGTCATTGCACGCTGTTAGTTTATTGTTTTTCTGCTCCGGCCCATATAAGCTGTTAGGACAAGGGCCTCGGATGCAGGGGTGAGGGGAATAGGGGGAGAAGGGGTGTGGCTCATTAGCCAATTTCTACCATACTTGAAAGAAGCTTGGCCACTCTAAGGCCTTTTTGGTAATTTAGAAGTTAAGTCAATATTGAAACCACAGAAAAGACACACATTTGTTACAGACCCTCTTCTGTTGTAGGGTACCTTTTTCCAAAATCAGACAGATATATATATATATATATCGTTAATTTTAATCATCAGAGTAGTGCGTTAACTCTTTACGCTTTCGTTGTTCCTCTAAAATACTTTATGGTAACATGTTGATTATGTTGTAGAGTTTATTTCTTACGTTGCTTGATAGACAACAAACTATTAAACCGTTCCGTTGTGACTGAACTGACTCACCCCAGTCCATGAGATTATCAGCCACAATTGACTGAGAGATGACTGGGGTGACTCGCGTGAAAGAACAGAGCAAAATTTGAAGACACTTCTTCACACTGGCTAAATGTGGAAGTCGTGTGACGAACTACTGTTTTAACCTTGTATGTTGCCTTTTTCTATAAACTAACGTGATTAAAATCTTTGATTCTGGCATACTGTTGTCAATCTCGTGTGAGTTGAATGACTTTTATCCTCTATGAACTCATGGCACTTCTAGTCAGTAAAACGTGGTGGCTGTTTCCAATGCACTTACATTTTGAAAGCATTGGGCGATCATTTTAAGGAGGTGAAAAAAATCTCGAGCAAGCTACAAAGGATATCACTCCCTTCATTCAGTTCATAAAATATATTTTGGGCTAGCACTCAACGGAAACTTGACGTCATCCCGTGGCGACATCTGCATAAATGGTGACGCCTCCACCAAAAAGCTTGCGTCTGACGTGAACATTTAACTCAAAAAATTTACTCTCTTAGTTTGATGCCCCACCTAGGATTTCCTCAGCATTTCAATTACTCTTATTGCTAATGTAGCTTTTCACGTCCACATCCCTGGTTGTCATGCTGAAATGTTCCATGATCCGCAAGGTGTCAAAGCCACACCCTGGAGTTGCCGAACACAGACTTCTTCAAATCATGTTCCATGACTTTCCATCTACCAAACAAAACTTTAATTTTCCATGACTTTCAAGGACCGACAATGAAATTACATGAATTTCCAGGCCTTGAAAATGACATTCTTAAATTCCATGACTTTCCAGGTTTTCCATGACCTGTACGAATCCTGGAACAAGTAACTGATAATCTCGCTTTTACGTTTTCATGGTCAAAGTTTTCATATTCATGTCGACATTAAACTTATTCTCACCTTCACCCCTTATCGCCCAAAGTATGAATGTTAAGCAAACTTTTTCTTAAAGCACACCTTAAAGCGCGTCATCATTTTCCTGGAAATAATCCCTTCAAATCCGACTCTTTACACGTCTTGTTCTTCAACGGGTACTATAAGATCCCATATCTCAAACCCTTAAGACACTTTTTGAGGTTACACAATGTCATATATATTCCTTGTCACTAAGGTAACAGACTCGCCCATTTGGAGTGTACCATTTTCCTTGTATCCTCTTGTAAATTTAAAACCACTCACTTCCAACTCGCTCCACATCCAAAGCGACTTTGACGTTCAGCTTGATCCTCAACGGGTTGTATTTTGTTCTGTAGCTCATAACCCCATGAGACACTTTATGAGGTTTACACAATGACGTATTCCTGATCACCGGGGTAACAGCCCCCCGCACTGGAGTGAGCCTTTTTCCACGCGGCTTTCTCTTTACACGTACAATTCACTCACTTCCAACTCGCTTCACGTCCAACGCGACCTTGATGTTCATCGCGGCGAGTTCAGCCACAAGATAGCGAAACACGTAAGGGAATGCTAACAGCTGAATATGTTCCGTGCTTTCACAAACTTTACAAGTCCACTTGCGCTCTTTGTGCGCAGCCGCAGCTGCCACTTCCACGGCGGGTTTGTCCAGGAGAGGGGAGAGTATGCTTCCGCACTTTGTGCACACCTGACCCTGGGGGAGGGGATAGAAGGTTAAAGATATATGAACATTGTCGAGTAATTTGAAAATTGTGCCCTAAGCGACTACCTTGTATACCAGCCCTTAGGCAATCTTTAAGAAGACAGAGCTCTTCATGATCCATCTTTGTAAGTTTTCTTGTAATAAAAGTTTAAAGTGCGATACACTTAGACTGGAATACTGCCGTTTTTTATATTCGTATTTTCCCCGGTCACTGTGTTTCGCTGGTGAATTTCGGAAATCTTCGGAACCAGCGGAATAGTGCGCACTCGCGAAAGCACGGGTTCGCTAAGCCCAAATAAGGGAGCTTAAGCAAAGACGTTTTTGAGCGACGTACGTCAACCGGAAGTGAGGCCTTCTTCTCTTTTATATGCCTTGACTCTAACAAATTTGTATTGCTAAGTTTCTTTTCTCTTATAAAAACGATTTGCCCGAGACTTTGAACCAATCCACTGCCCAATGATGCAAAAAGTCCACTTCCGGTTGACGTCCGTCGCTCAAAAACGCTGTTGCTTAAGGTGACTCGACCCAGTTTTTTTGGGGGGGTACCATCCTACTTTGAAGCTCTCTGGTATCCCCACCTTTACTTTTATCGTAAGTCTAACACATAGAATGGATAACATATAGATCAATCTACAATATAACATAAAATTTTTGGCGATCGGAGTAAATGTCACGTGGTTATAATGCCACGCCCCTTTGAGGTCTGAGTCGAAAATCTGCTGTTGCCGCCATTTTTTCGTGAAAATCTCTCGGCTACACATAGTGCGCATTAGTGCCTTGCGCTGAACAGAGTTTCACCAAAATCGCAAAGACCCAATTCGAGAAATTCAGCGGTTTCCAAATTTAGGTCATAATTTATGCGAAAATGATAAGCAAACTTTACACGGATTATATCTAACAAACTATGAGATTCATCTCTTTATTTTGGGCATCATTATAACAATGGGTCCTTGCAAGTCAGCAAACCGCTTTAGGGCCTTGTAAATGCGCGCGATTTCGAGCAAAGCAAACATATAGAAATTATAGTTTTCGCTATTTGTTGACGTTTGTCAGCGTTTAAGAGTCCTTCTCACCAAAAAAGCATTTTCTTAAAAATTCGTAGTTTTTTTTCCTTCAAATTTTTGCAGGGCCACAATTGATTAACTAACTACCAGGACTCTGAATTTCATGGTCATTGAAAAACTGTGACATTATCTTCTATAAGCCCAAACTTGAGTAAACATTGAAGATTTTTAGCGTTTTGGCTGAGTTTGTGCTTTGGGAATTGTCTATTGTTTCTAGTCTGTCATGATACAGCATTCTTGTTCAGCACGCATGCAATGACCGCGCTTGGCTGACTTCCGAATGCTCACCGAGATATAATAATTTTGGTACAGTGAGACAGGCCATCGCGTGATACATAGAGGTTTAGCTCACAATTTTTCATCAATTCTCGTGCTTCTTGTGCCTTTGCAAAAAAATCAAAAAGTGCTACACACTAAATCTACTTACTATTAAAAAAATATCATTTTTTCATAGGTTTAATGCAAGCCAATAATTAAACCAACTCGTGACAGGAATATCTCGGTGAGCATTCGGAAGTCAGCCAAGCGTGGTCATTGCACGCGTGCTGAACAAGAATGCTGTATAATGACAGACTAGAAACAATAGACAACTCCCAAAGCACAAACTCAGCCAAAACACTAAAAATCTTCAATGTTTACTCAAGTTTGGGCTTATAGAAGATAATGTCACAGTTTTTCAATGACTATGAAATTCAGAGTCCTGGTAGTTAGTTAATCAATTGTGGCCCTGAAAAAATTTGAAGGAAAAAAAACTACGAATTTTTAAGAAAATGCTTTTTTGGTGAGAAGGACTCTTAAACACTGACAAACGTCAACAAATAGCGAAAACTATAATTTCTATATGTTTGCTTTGCTCGAAATCGCGCGCATTTACAAGGCCCTAAAGCGTTTTGTTGACTTGCAAGGACCCATCTGTTATAACGATCCCCAAAATAAAGAGATGAATCTCATAGTTTATTAGATATAATCCGTGTAAAGTTTGCTTATCATTTTCGCATAAATTATGATCTAAATTTGGAAACCGCTGAATTTCTCGAAATGGGTCTTTGTGATTTTGGTGAAACTCTGTTCAGCGCAAGGCACTAATGCGCACTATGTGTAGCCGAGAGATTTTCACGAAAAAATGGCGGCAACAGCAGATTTTCGACTCAGACCTCAAAGGGGCGTGGCATTATAACCACGTGACATTTACTCCGATCGCCAAAAATTTTATGTTATATTGTAGATTGATCTATATGTTATCCATTCTATGTGTTAGACTTACGATAAAAGTAAAGGTGGGGATACCAGAGAGCTTCAAAGTAGGATGGTACCCCCCCCAAAAAACTGGGTCGAGTCACCTTAAGCTCTCTAATATCCACATATAAAGCCCAGACTAGTCAAATATTTCCTATAATGAGAGAATTTGATAAAAAAAATCATAGCTTATTTTCCCCTTGGTTATCATTTTATCAGTTCTCGTAAACTGTTCTCTTGATGATGTATGGATATTGTTAGGAGAAAATTGATGGTGGTCACTGGCTAAAATAAGAGAAAGATTAAGCATCACGCTTACGAGAAACGGCAAACGCAAATTTGTACCACGTGACCAAGTTTCCTCGTTAGTTGTCGTTTACTGTTCATTATTCCTACACATAAATTGGAAGTTCCACGTAATTTTTTATCCATAAGAATTGTTTGGAGCTGTTTTCATATGCTCATTTTCTATTTTGAGAAATTCTCATCTTGAATCTGACGTTAGTGCCGTTTGCCGTATACGTGAAGATTAAACTCTCTACTGTTTGTACCAAAGTTTCTTACCACTGTTCTGTCCGAGCAGTTCATGAGACGATCTTGCAAGAGAAAAGATGTTCCATGTGCCAGCAGAGCGTCCCTCTCCATTTCACCGAAACGAATGCCACCTTGTCTTTTACGACCCTGACACAAAGTAAATTGTGGATATCTTATTATCCACTCCCCTCATGGCTGTTCGAGGGACTTTTGCCAGACTGCTTATGGTACAGTTTACAAGTAATGAAGGGATGAGTAATGATGTCCCCCATGTGAGTGTGAATTGGAGATAGACCACCACATCGGGGACTACGTCCCCTATTTTTTGCGAACAGTGTGTGGGTTCTTTAACATCCCACAGAATTTATTATATGTGCAAGCCTTGTGAGATGGGGCCTACGGTTTATCGTCCTGATCCTAGACTAGAAAGTCAAATCGTTTAGAGATGTCATCACAAAGGCAGCACTTTCTCCCTTGTTTTTTAGAGACCCTGAGTGTTGGTGAAAAAACTTTTCTTCTACAGACAGTTTCCTTCTTTATTGACAAGAAAGGGATTCGAAAGTAAACGTTATCTTGAGCTGGCTTATAAAGACATTTTCTCTCGCGGTTTTTCACTTGAGGTAACGGACAGGTTTTTTCTTGTTTTTCTTGTTTTTTTTTTTGCGGTATTTTTTGTTGGGAAAGGCGGAGTAGAGCGAACTTATTACACTGACTACAACACTAATAATTATGTATCTTATGCTCAGTTATATTATAGAATGCCCAGTATCAGACTGTTGGTGTTATCATACTGACCAATGAGCACAGTGTGTCCCACGATAAGAACCAATAAAACACTGGCTAATATCACGTGACACACTGCCCTTAGCCACTCAGATGACACGCATAAAGTGATGTCATCACGTACTGGTGGGTTGTGTGACAAGAGGAGAAGTAACTGTTTGATATTTTATTTTGCTACTACTTGGTTTTCCAGATGCGGAACTAAATGAAAACGAACAGAAATTGAAAGACAACCATAACGACAATACTTCCACCAAAATCCAATGATGCAAAAACACATACTTAAATAAAACTAAATAGTAATTAACAATGGTGGTGGTGGTGGTGATGATAATAACTAATGATAATAATGAACATTTTTTCCGTTACCTGTACTGGCTGGTGAGTCAAAATGTCTATTGGACCTGTTGTTCGAACCTAAATGGACCAAAATAAAAAGACAACTTGGAGCGTCGCACATTGTCAACCATACTTTTGACTTGTAAAAAACAAATCGACCACAATTTTCCACGGTCTACTCTCTTATAGACCATAGAAATGACGCCATAAAATGTTCAAAACTTTACAGTGAAACACTTGTGTTTTAAACATTTTATGACGTCATTTCTATGGTCTATAAGAGTGTACACCATGGAAAATTTTGGTCGATTTGTTAAATAGAAAGAAAAGTACAAAGTAGATTATTTGATTTGAAAGCCATACGAATTTATCAGTACCGAAAAACGCCAGAAATGGCAGCATGCACTGTACATTACGTAACTCAAACTTACGAGCCAGACAAATAACACGCAAAACATGACGTCATCATCTATGGCATGGTGCAAAACTCAAACAAGAATGGGAGAGGACAACAGACGAAAGGAGGGGAGGGGTGGGTACCTGATACTTATCGGCCACCATGTGCCTCAACCTTTGATAATAAACAATTCCGAAAAAGATGTCTGCCTCAAACTCTCTGCCATCTGTCCCACTGTACATCCTTTCTGTGCCATAGAAGTTGTAACCAGCTAGAAAAAGAAAGAGAAAACTCCATCTTTTTCACGCGAAAAACGGGGCCAGCACTTAAAAGACCCTTCCACGGTTTTTCAACTTTTTACATGGATCAGTTGGTGAAAATTCGTCGACACCGCCTGAAAAGAGAGCCTAAAATAGTAAATATGCCAAGTTTGAGAGACACTTGTTGCAAAGTAACGAAGATATACCACTGGAAAGTCGCAACATTTTACAGACGTTTGTATGGTAGAGGGAAGCAACTGCAAAATTCCTCAACTTCGGAGAGCTATATCTACGCTCGCTTCAGACGAATCACTTTCAAACTTGGCAAGTATACTAACATTAAGGCGCTCTTTTCAGCAGTGTCGATGGATTTCTCCAAATGATCCTCATCAATTAAAAAAAAAAAGGAGTCGCGTAGTCACGTGAGCTGACCAAGATGAATAGACGTGTGTGAATGTTTTGTTGTTCTCTTGGCTTTCGTTTATATGTTTCTTCCTGTCGTACACTATGCCTGAGTTTAACACATTATCTTAGTTTCTCTTCGTAACCGTTATTTACTTATTGTTTTATGTTTTTTTTAAATGTTAGTTTATTCTATTTATTGTATTGCAACGTCTTTCATTGTTGTTTGGCCCATCTAATAAACCTGTGTTGTAAATAGAGAGATTAAGATTCACGTTTACCGCAAACGGCAAACGTCAGACTCAAGTTGAGAATTTCTCAGAATAGCAAATAAGCAGATAAAAACTGGCATAAAACTACTTATTTTGCGTAGAAGCAATAAAGGGTAAGCTAGCCTGCGTAGCAGGCGTCGAAAGGGATAGGGGATAAGGTTAAGCGGAAAATATGGAGAAAAACTTGGTCACGTGGTGTAAATTCACGTCTGCCGTTTGGCGTACACGTGAATCTTAATCTCTCTAATATGTCCTTAGCTTCGCCCTCCTCGATTAGTTCATAAGCTATTAACGGGAGGGAAAATAATTAGTTATACAATGAATTTCAATAAAATTTGTTGTTGTTAAAAGCAAAAGGGTCTCTTCTTAATAAAATAAAACTCCTTAAGCCTGTGGATGAAATCTTATGGTGCAAACCTCCTCAGCGATACTCATTTGAAGTGATCAACTAAAGAAAGAAAAAAAACGTTGAAAGTACATTGTTTGAGGAGATTTCCGAAGTAATCCACTGCAGGATCGTCCTCTGAGAATGTGAACGGTGTAGCATCATACACTGTTCCATTGAGACTGGCCGATTTGCCTGCCATGCTTTCTATCATCATTCCTGCGGAAGAGAAGACAAACATATACGTCTTGCTGTTGGAGAAGTCTCGGGGGCACTTCCATATGAAAGGGGCGGGGATGCTTTTCGTCTCGCTTAGGGAGGTAAATTTGGGATTTTGGTCTCCCTTAGGGTGTTCTGGGCAAAACGCCATTATATTTAGCCGTAAACCGAAACCGTCAGCTATAATACTGCACTTTTTTTGCTGTGTTTCAAGAACTCTTAATAAAATTATCTGCCATCTTGTTTAAAACTAACCAAAACTAACCACCCCCAATCGAGGGGGGAGGGGGGGGGAGGGGAAGGGGCACCTCCACAGAGTGACTTTGCTTGTCTTTTATAACTAACACCTACAGAAACAGAAGCCTATTTTAGGCTTCTGACACCTTTGGCATCATCATATCATATATTTGTTTATTACATATAATATCTTCGTTAGAGCTTTGGGTAATTCACGTCGCCGGATGATCTTCGATGTGATGGAGAGAAGTGACCTCTTACCTATTGTCATACGCGAGGGAAATCCATGAGGGTTGAAAATTATATCTGGCGTCATTCCTGATTCTGTAAACGGCATGTTTTCAATTGGCCATTTTTGACTGCAACAAAAAGGAAAGCGTAATCGAAAAATTAGAAGAACCAATCAGAGTGGGTTAAAGAAGTAAGGAAACCGCGAAAAGGGCGGGAAAATATGTAACCACGCAAGCTATGATTGGTTAACACATGACAAAGGAGTTTAGGGAACGAATGCTTTCTTGGTTATGTGGTTTGTTCATTTACACAGCTACTTTCTCGGTGCCACAGGTTAAACTCGTGGTAGTGTATTCACCTTTAGTTAAGGAGAAGAAAATTTGGACCGAAGAGCTTACCTGCAAATTCCTTTTTGTCCATGTCGACTGGAAAATTTGTCTCCTATAATCGGGTTTCTCTGAAATGAAAAAAAAATCGAAAAAAATTTGTACCACAAGATGATGCGAGTCGGGACTGAAAACGGTAGCAATACCACTAAAATGCTTAGGAATTTCAAACCCATCACTAGCATACAGTATAGCGCGATTCTGAGACATTTTACTCATAGCTCGCATATTTTCTCTGCTCCGCGAGGCTTGGAAAAGCACTACGCACATTGTAAGATATCCGCGCGTATTATCCAGCAAATTTTGAACTAGGTGCACTTATAACCTTCGCCAGATATGGCGGGGACACTACAATAGTTTGGGAAATTTACTGTGAACACAAAACACCTGGGGGAACTCCCAAATAAAAGTGACGGAGCTGCTCGTCGGAAAATTCAAATTAAACTCCCAAAGGAGACCAATGTGGGTGTGGCTCAAGCTTAAACTGACCCCTAAGGGAGATTTCTGTGTGGTCAATGTGCGTCACAGTACTAAGCGATACCGGAAAGGGCAAATGTAGTGACTTTCCATCCCAAACACCCTAGGTGAGGCCAAAAACTGCAGTTTACACCCAAAAGCGAGACGAAGAGCATCGTCGTCACTTTTATATGAGAACTCCCCTCCCCGGGACAAAACATCCCCTTCTCCAAACAACGCGAGAAAGTTTAGGTCACGCTCCGGGCGCATTTTCTATTCTTTTTCAAAGTAGCTTTTTCTCTTCTAAATCTCCAGGTAGTCCTCATTTTAAGAACGCGCAGTCTGCGTCTCATTCATAGAATCTTTGGTTTTCTTCACGGGCCTTTTTGCTTTTGTTTACGAGAAAAACTAAACAAACAAACAAACAAATAGACTGACCTGAATCCTCAGTTTAATAGAAACTCTCTGAAGTGTTCCAGTACCGTCATCATTACCGAGAATTTTTACCTGAAACCAACCACAAAAGATCGCAAACGCGTTCACAAGGACGATGGAGTCTTTTTTAAAACAGAACTGAAACAGAACGTGTACTGAACAACAAAAGGTTCTTACATCGTCAACTACAGCGTTTTCCAAGCTGCTGTATTTCTTTATGACTGCCTTGCCAGTGTTATCATCAATATAACTACAAAAAACCCAAACAAGGATAAATGACTAGATTCAATTCTAAGAACCCTTTGCAGAATACGGTCACATGGTGCAAAAAACACCTTGGTGGATGGCAAACGACGCAGAAGGGCAAGATTAATAAAGCGATTACATCATTTAAAAAGCTAATATCCTTTCTTTTCAAGGTCTCACTGGGGAGTTTCCCATCCAGCAAGGTGTTTTTGTATCATGTGACCGTATTCTGCAAGGGCCTCCTTAAGGAAATGTTGTAACAACAGTTTGGTTTAGTTTTACAAGATAAGATCACAAAGACCAGATTCAGACTTCACATTTTATCATGCTGACTTAGAGCAATGACGCCTTGTGACTAACAGACGATAAAACACTGCCTGAAACCACGTGACGCTTTACACTGAACCAATCAGATGACACGCACAATATGATGTCATCATGCTCGCGCCATGAACACTTTAAGAAGCAAATACAGCTAATCATTAATTACAAGGTTATTTGTCAATACCCAACAATCTAACTAGTATATACCGGTTTACTACCAGTCTGTCAAGTTTCATTCTAGCTATACCGGTTTCTTACCAGTAATAAGGGTTTCCTGTCTCGAGTTTGGCGCCAATTGGCGGAAGACCATCTATGTCTAGAAATCCCTGAACCCGATCATCATTGGGAAGACAACCTTTAACAATAAAAGATAATGAACCAGTTAGTTCCACCAATGGAACGCCACAGAAATCTAATCCCCTTGAACAAATTACACTATTTAAGACCACATGTTAATGTTCGTTCAATAGGGCAACTTGATTTCCAGGGGTATCTTTTTTCTGGCCGAATATATCGGTAGTGGAAGGGATAACACCCCGGAACAAAATTGACCAATATAGAATGAACATTGCTTAGTTACCTCTCTTCAGTTAATTTTAAACCTCTTCACAGCCTACCCATTTCACCCCCAATTAAATGGATATCTATGTGCCCTTTGCGTCTAAACAGACGCATAGTAGCAAAACACCCAAACTGCGAGAAGAGCCTCCTTTTGACTTCATGATCGAGGAGGAGAAAAGGAGGTTCTGTCTGAAACGTGTCGGGCCTTTGAAGTCGCCAAAGCCCAGATGTCTGGACTAGTCAATCTTGTTCTCGATCGTCAAACAAATTTTCCGAGTGCGAGCATCTGTTTACTGATAAACTAATGGTTACAACTAAGCCCGTTGTAGCAAGCGACGGCTATTAGGCCTGGGTTCAAAACAGTATTCCAGCATCAAGCAGCGCATGCTCAACTAAGGTTTCACTCTATTCATGCAGAGTCTTTCCCAAGTACGCCAAAATCGAGCGAGTTAAAGAGAGGCTTTGCTAGCAGGGTGTGAAACACCTGGCTGGAAGACGAACAACACAGTGAGACCTTGTAAATACAGCAACTTAACTTTTTAAACGATGTAACACCGTAAAATCCTCTATTAAGCCTCCCCTCTCAAATAAGCCCCATCCCTATATCAAGCCCCCCCCTCCCCACCGCTAAGTATTCTTCACTAATAAATGAGAGACTGTAATAATCAATCATGACTGTAAAACTTCGTGTGGACTGATCCGGGATGGTTTATTTAACAACTGGAAGTTCGGATTTGATTCCGCTCCTCGGCTGCATGACCTCCAACCTTCTTGTTCTTGAGCTTCTTCACTTTGTATTCTAGTTTTTCGTGGAGAACTGATACCATCGTCTTTTTTAAACTAAATAAGCCGCCCTCTCTAATAAGTTACCCATCTCTGTAAACCCCCCCTTCAAATGAGCTTGATTTAAATAAGCTCCCGGGGGGCTAAATAGAGGATTTCCGGTATCTTTGGATTTTTTTACCCCTGTTTTGTGCCATCTAAAAACAGTGAGTAAATGATACTGAGAATGAGTCACCTTACCAAATCTTAGGCTTGAATTTTTGCCGGTTCCTGCTATTTTATTAAGATCCACTATCTGAAGAAAAGGAACAAAATGACAAGTTTCTTAGCCCACAGTCTTGGCAGTAAAATACACTACAGCTGTTTCTGGTAACACGCGACCTGCAATGGCAAAAACGTTTTTGGATTTGGGTTTTTCTGTGACGTCAATCAAAATAATCGCGATTTTCGCTGCCGTCAATCGTCTTAGCGGACGTCTTAGGAAAAGGTCATGGTTTGTGATTTCTGATTGGTGGATGTCGATCCGTTTTGTGTGTTTCTGTCATTACTGCTTTTATTTGATAGGCAAGGATTGGATGCTATGGCAACGGTTTGATTGACGTCGAAGAAAAACCCAAAATCCTGAACCATTTTTGACAACGCAGGTCACTTGTTATCCGAAACAGCTGTAAATGTATAACAGACAACTAAAAGAAGCCGACGGATAGAATTACAATCTCAGTCATAAGGGATTATAAGTGCAGGAGAGGTCATTTTAACTTCAAAAAATTGACAATTTACACCTTAAACGTCAGTAAATTTTATGTCGTTATTATCGAGACAACAAGTTAAAATAGTCACGCGCAGAAGCATTAAAGACATCAACTTTTTTCAAAGTACAAGGCAGTCATTGGCCTTATAATACCTCGCACTTGAGCACCGTCCCATGGGCAAATCCACGCTCAAAGGATGCTTTATTGAGAATCATTGCATCTTCCATATCATATCCCTGTAAAACACGCCAAAAACTAAATACGGCAGATAGTTAACAAGAATTCGCCGCTTAACAAACGAGTTGGAAACTGGGACAAGTTAACTTTCGCAAAGACTTCTGGGACAGGGAAAAAATTGGCCAATAGCTGACTGGCGCGTCCCCAGTAACGATCCCAGAAACAATTGCGCGACGCACTCCGGCTCCAGTTATCTTCTCGTTTCTAAAGTGGCGAATGGTGCATTGTGGGATTTAAGGAAAAAGCGTCAATTTTGGCATAGAAAAAGAACATCGCTCGCTAAATAATTTCAGCTATGGATGGACCCACTCGGGATCCACCTCCTGAACTGCATAATCGGGGGGGGGGGGGGGGGGGGGGGTAATTGCGGAGGTTGTCTCGACAGAAAGGTTCTACAACACATCTCCTTCGGACACTTTTCTGTTCTTATACATTTGGACGTTGTCTGTTGGTGCACAAGCTTAAATGGAATAGAGCTATTAAATAGAATACTACTATCGACACTAAAAGTCAATCTACACGCAAATTGTATTTCACTTACGGTGTATGAAATAACTGCTACAACGGCATTTGTTCCAAGGGCATAATTGTCGACAGCAAACTCGTCATGAGCGGCAGGTCGAACCAGAGGAGACTGAGGAGTCTAAAGCAAAATAGAGGAGGTGTTACACGAGTAGTAGCACTTAGTATGAAAATAATTAGACCAAAAGTTATTTGTTTTATTGCACAATGGAACGTTTAGAGCAAACGAAAAATGCTAAAGTGCCCGAGACTGCGTCACGGTGGTCTACTGTTCATTCTGTTGAATATTAAGGACAAAACCAAGGCGTGTCATTTTTAAACAGACCTGCCAACCCCTAATAAAGGAAAATCTGTAGCCTCATGAAAAAAATCGGGACATTCTACTAAAAGTAGTGAGATTCTATTTTTTTCCTGATGAGGATTAAGCGAAATCCAGCCTCTATTCATTGGGGGAATTATATTTAATTGTTCTTTAAATCTTAATGGTTAACTTCTGTCCTATAGTTCTAAATAGAGGTCTTAACTATAAACAGAAGCACAAATCCCACAGCTCACTTTAGTTTATGGTAAAGCATTTCCAATAAATTTCCATCTTTATGCAGCAAGGTAACATTTCATTTCAAAATATTTTCCCCACAAACCGTGAGATTGGCAGTCTTTTCGTGGGGCCGTGAGAAAAGACAAAAAATCATGAGATTCACAACAGAGTCACGAGAGTTGGCACGTCTGTATAAATATGAAGGGACATAAACAAGTAAGCCAATGCTTTTTATGAAAGTAACAGCTGTTCCTTTCTACTTTTCAACCCTGTAATGTACTTTGAGTGTGAGATCCGTGTGCACTGACCTGCAGTCTGTAGAGTTTGTTGTCACCGCGGTGCTTTAGTGCTTGAGCTGGCGTCCCCATCGTCTGTTTTCCCATCTAAACAACAAGAAATACATGCCTTGCTAAGATAGCAGTCAAAGAAACTCACTGATTTTATCCCCACTCTTGAGACAGACACCGCCATTTTTACTCCAGACTTAGTTAATCGATAAAAATCGATGTCGGAAATCAATCGATATCATCGATACTAATCGATTTAATCCGCTGATTAATATCGATTGATATCGGAAATCGATAGAAATCGAAGTCACAGAAAAAATAATTTATCGATTATTATCGATTAACAAAATCGATAACAATCGATAGAAATCAATAGTAATCGACTAAGCTCTATTCTTTCCACAAGGCTGACGGGATGAATCACATCTAAACTTGCCGAGGACGACTGGGAACGAGGCTGCATCATCTTGTTTTGTTCTGACTGGTTCTCTGGATAAGTCCGTGTGCTGTGATTGGCAAAGCTGTTGAGTTATGTGTTTAGGGTGCCGCCACTCAACTGCAAATCCCCAAAACAATTGAAGTTTCAATCAATAAACTCACCTGACACTGGTACATGTTACGAGGACTCTGGTTAAAATCCGAGAATGGCGTTAAGCTTGCAACAGCGCTGAGCATACTCGTCTGCTTCAATTCAAGGTGAGTTGTTTCCTGTAATAAGTTTAACATTGAGATTACAATAAAAAATTGTTGTTTTTTTCAAAAAGGAAAAAAGCCAGAAAACAGTGATTTTGTTACCTTTGCGTCCTGCGTCCCTGACGCATAAAAATCCCCAAAGACGCAAAATAATTCACGAAATGCGTTCCATAGGACGCAAAGAACGATCGATCGATTTGAAGATTTTTTGGTAGAATATCCTGTGCGTGCGATTTCTGTGCGGACTGTTGTTTAAAGATGCATATTTATTTTAGTCTTTTTTGTTCTTTAAATAAGTAGAAGGACTATATTTTAATTTCAGTAAATTGTAATAAAGAGGGTTTTGGTGTCTGTCTCCGGATTAACTGTCTGGTTACTTAAAGGCCCAAGCATTTTCAATTTACGACTCCTTTTTTTGAACTAGGACTCATTGGTTATGGACCTGTAGGGATTTTTGACATGACGAGTCCTAGGACTCACCATAACTATTTGTAACAAAATCACTGGAAAATAAAAGACTGACGTTAACGGCAAATATTTTCCAATTATATGGGAACTATTCTTCTAGCATACCCCCTCGTGGGCTTCTTCCTTCACTACAGCAACATTCATGTAAACCTAAGGAAAAGATTCTCATTAGTTCACTAATCATTTTCAAACACCTACGTCCAGAAATGCACGCAATTGAGATTCAAGCCATTTATGATAGGAATGAAGACGTGTTCCCAAGCCCTAACCCTCACCTTACCGCAAGCAATTTTCGTAAAGTAGATTAAAGTTACAAATAAATGTGTACAATATGAATTCTTCAATGACAGAAATCTCAGCGACCCTCAGAACAGATATCTTGACGGGCACCTCTGTTGACCCCTTGGATCTCTGAAGAGAATCTCCCTACATTGTACTGATTGTTGCGGGATAATTCCTCCGCTGAGTTCCTCACGGGAAAAATCATCACTAAATCAAGAGGGGTATTGAATCCCAGTGAATAACAACGGGTGTTTTGGTAGGCTCGATCACCAGCCACTGATTGGGAAATGAGCCCGCGCTCCTTCCCCGACAGAGCGGCGCAAATGGTGCCTAGTACTTTGAGGGTAACGGCAATTCACTACGGGTCGGTCCTTGTCCTACGTTCTACAGCAACCGTAAAAAATCCAGCTATAGGGTCAGTTTAAAGCATACGTTTCTGGGAAACTGCCCACCTACTCCTTCACTAAGCCAACATTAACACTTACTTCTCACTTAGGGCAAAATCTTGGCTTAGGGAAGGGGTAGGTGGGCAGTTTCCCACAAACGTATAATGATCCAAGTTAACCACACAAAGAGAAGGCAAAACCGATTTCTGACCATCTAAGACGTGCAATTGGAGCATTCCCGTCTCCAATAAGAACAGTTGTTGAAGTTTAGAGTGAAACGGTGTATGTTCGAACAGACACGCACCTGCTCAAATGTTCCAATCATTTCCACTTTACTGGCCGACAGGTTTAAAACAGGCCTCATCATGCGAGCAGGAGAAGAAAAGATGTACAATCCAGGGTACTGACTAGCCACGTTTGTGATGGGCACCAGGCAGATCTCCAGCATCTGGGGGACCTTCCACATAAAATAGTAGCAGATTAGAGACGAGTGGCGTGGGACGTTACGGTGCATTTGGAAGCTTAAGCAAAGGCGTTTTGAGCCAAGCAGGTCAACCGGAAGTAAGGTCTTTTTTCTCTTAACATGCCTTGACGCTAACAACTGCATATGCCTTGCCAAGTGTCTTTCCTCTTTTAGAGACGATTGGCCCGATAGGACAAAAGCATCGCCTAAGAATTCAAGAAGTCGACTTCCGGTTGACGTGCGTCGCTCAAAAACGTCTTTTATTTGCTTCTACTCAGTCTGGCTTCTACTATTACCTGGCTGGTTCCGCGAGCAAGCAAAAAATTCAGGACCGGTCAATTTCGTCCCGAAGTCGCGTTTACCACTTGTACAAGTCATTTTCATTTACCGAAAAACGACCGCCAAAGCCCGAAACTGGTGTTAAAGAGGGCTTTGAAGAAGTGAAACACGAATTTCCATTTGGAATATTTCGTCCAGAAAGACAGGACTACCTTTTCAGATGTTCGGTTGCTCCTCAAGTAATCGACATTGACCCTCGCTGGACAATTTTAGATGGAACATCAGAAAGAAAGACTTGGCTTTTCTTATTGAAGGCACGTGCATCAATTGTAACTTATGTATGACTTAACCACGTTTGCAATGGAATGTTATTACTTTTTAACTAAATAATTATAAATTCGTGAATATTCTAAATATCAGTTTTTCTTGGAACTAAGCCGGATATTAAATTTGTGAATAGCGTAGATTTTAGATATTTATTATGAACCTTCCCTACCTTCAAAATGATTGTAAATTTTAAAATAGATTTTTAACACTCGTAGCACTCCTATTTTAATTTTTTTTTGTATTTGGAATGTTCTTTTAGTGTCCACAATTAGCTAATATCTAGCTAAACACTCTGACACGTAAATAAAGTTCATTCATTCCCGGAAATTTTCCGCCGGAACCACCGTAAAAGTCGTGTTCCATTTACTCTCCAACCGGATTTTCCGGAAACTTTTTGTAAATGGTAAAACATCCTGGGTGTACCTTTTCCTGTCCAAGTACTTTTAACATACGGAGTCTGTTCACAAGGGATGGAGCAAGATCCATATCCACTCTGCCGATAACTCTGCCATCCAATATCACCGTGTAACAAGACTTGATATCAGCCGGAGCTGGTGCCTCGTGCAGGGTCATCCCCATTGAACACAGCAGTCTGGGAAGATGGGCTGTCTGTGGCATGGTATTTACAACCTGAGATAATTAAATCACAGGAAACCCATTTAGTGCAAAGTACACGTGTATAACTCAGTTAAACATTTTGCTCCCTTAAGGATGGAGGTGGGGGGAGAGAAACAAAGGCCAAAGAAGAAGTCCATTCACATTAACCACTAGAAGTTTTCCCCTCAATTTTGAGGACTAAATAAACACTTCTAAAAAATGCCAGTCCATCGCAACATCGCAGGGTTTACCCCCTGTATTAAAGTCGCTCGGACCTATTTATACACCTGGGTGGAATGAGGCACTGTGAGAATAAAGTGTCTTGCGCAAGAACAAAACGCAATGAACCCAGCGGGGCCTGAACCAAGATAACCTGCGATCAGGCGGTCTTTCTTCCCTTTTTGTTTGGGAGACGAAGGAAAAAGAAAAAAAAAACTCCTGATCGCAGGTTAGAACCAAGCCTGAGAGGATATGTTTCGGGAAACTACCCATCCACTAAGCCAACACTAACACTTATTTCTCACTTAGGGTAAAATGTTGGCTTAGGGGAGGGGTAGGTGGGTAGTTTCCCAAAAACGTATAATGATCCGCCTGAGTACAGCCATGCCCTCCTCTCACAAAAACTAAGGGAGAGATACGTCGTTCCTTTCCCCGATTGTTTTAGGGGAGGGGAGGGGGCGGCTGTATACAGGATACATGAATCCAGAGATCACTCTCGATAGGGGGTCCAAACCACAAAACACTACGACAGCGTGCCTCCCACTGTTTCCGTCTCGTTTCTAAAGTGGCAAATGATGGTATTAGGGAGCTTAAACAAGACGTTTTTGAGTGACACACGTCAACCGGAAGTGAGGCCTTCTCACTATGTATATGCCTTGACACTAACAAATTTGTATTGCTAAGTTTCGTTTCTCTTATAAGGACTATTTAACCGGGAGTTTGAACCAAACCACTCCCCAATGATGCAAAAAGACCACTTCCGGTTGACGTCCGTCACCCCAAAACGCTGTTGCATAAGCTCCCTATTTACCTGACAAGAAGCCGCCATATGATTTAACAATCCGCAGGGTGCACCATCCGGAGTGTGAACTGGACATAAAAAGCCTTAAGAAAAACGAAAAATCGTTTAGATCGCATGACGACGGGAAGGACAACAACAAACGAATACAGACAAAACGGTATTAAGCGGTCACTTTCCGAAGTCCCGGAAATAGTTTCCCTTAATTACTGTCGGTAACATTGACCTGTATTAAGCGGTCACGGTCACCTTTTCCAAGGTCCCAAAGAGTTATTTGTTATTGTCTTTACCTCTATTCAAGATTGATGGATCTTACAGTAAACTTTCTTCATGAACATTCTATCCTCCCGACTAGCTGCCACTGGGTCTCCAAGGATGATTTCGACCCTGCTCGCCATAGAGCTTAGTAGCTCAATGGTTAGAGCATCCGAACTAGAACGCGGAGGGTCGTGAGTTCGATTCCCACCCGGAGCTCGGAATTTTTTCTGAGCTTTCTGGTGTTAGAATTTTCCTTCTTGCAAACTATATTAATCGGTCAACCTGTAATTAAGCGGTCAGTAAGCCATTCCGCAAGGGCGAACGATTAATACTGGTTAGAGCGTACAGAACAATTTGCCAACAGCATACCCCAAGCCTCTGGAAGAAGTTTCCTCACAGCTGTTGTTCTCATCTGCGCAAAGAATGAACCTCTATGAACACAGCGGAAATGGGAGAGAAATCTGTAGAAATTAAGACGGTCAGCTACCACTGCAAATCCAGAAGTCTGTGAAGAAAACAAACAAGAAACAAGTAGAGAGTTCTCAAGACGAGGCAGTTAGTCTGGCTGATCACAACACGAGCTGATAATCAAATGAACCAATCAAAAGTCAAATGCACGAGGGGTTGGCCTTCGTATGACATTAGGGACCTTACGATCTGACAACCGCGACGTCCATGAAAGCGTCGCAGAAAAATAGACTTCGCATCCTTTTAAACTTTTTCACGATTATCCCAGTTTTTTCTAAAAGAAGGGAATTTTGGTTGGAGATGAAGAGAGGGCACAGCGCCCGAGTTCAGACAGACATGGTAGAATTTATCGCCTTGCCGTTCCGGTTCTCAAATAAACTTAAAATTTGGTCATTTCACGTCGTAGTATAGCAGGGACAGCAAAGAAATGTACAAAAAAGCGTGCACGTGCAGAGTTGTTGTTTTGCTCATTAAATCTATTGTTTTTTGACGTTCTCCTTGCCGTCGCAAGGAGAAAGACAATTTCGTCTAAGTGTTTGTGTCCTCGGTAAATTATCACATTAGTAAGTTTCAGGTGATAGACTTACAGTAACGGAAAAGGAAAGTACTAAAACTTGTAATGCACATGTTGTTTTTTGTATATTCTCCAAAGAAATCCGTTCCTTTGGGATTAGTCGGATCAGGGTTTATGATGCCAGATCATCGGAATCATGTGCAACAAAGAAGCAACTAAATCCCATCTGGACAAGGCTTTATTGGCATGTCATTAAATAGCCTGTGCCAGGCTCTCGGATAGTATAGTGTAGACGTATTAAAACGAGCAAAGCGAAAATAAGACGCGCGCGACTTGGGAAAGGGGACGGTGGCGGCGAGAAAAATGCCAGCCCCAGCCCCCGCGCGTTTTTCGCATTTCGTATGACTGAACGACTTTCCACCACCATCTCGGAACCTGGAACAGGCTAGTCATTAACCTTCGATACGACATGATCCGAGTGATTGTAATTGCGTTTTTGGCGCTCCTGTTGTTGTCACCACAATGTTCGCTTAAACGCTCTAATGTATGGACTGTCAGCAGGTACAAAACAAGAGACTGCTGTTGGAAGGAAACCTCTAGTACACGGATAACTTTATAACAAGGATTTTGTTAATTCTAACCTGCATAAGTCCAAGACCTGATCTTGATACAAGGTTGCCAGTAGCAAGTAAGTACTCCATCTGATGTGATATGTTAGTACTTCTTGACATGGACTGTAACAAAGTAGCTGTAAAAGTATAGAAACAATATTACAGTGAGGGAAAAAACTTGCAACAAGTGTGAAAAATTGATTACAAATTTCAGGACCGTAGTCAAAGATGAATTCTTGCTTAGGCAATATCGCAGCAAGAAAAACTTTTTCAATGTACCGGCCATTTTAGAGGTTGAGAGGTTCAGTTTCAGGAAACGAATTTTTCCCCAGCTCCCTGCGCAACTTTGCCGTACGAAAAATTAAGATAACTGATATTCGAATTTTCGATGCATCCAACAACACTATCAAGATACCCAAATCACAGCAGTAATATTACTAATCTTAGTTGCATCATCATGTGATAGAAGCTAAAGCCGAGTATTTGTATTTTATTTTTCTCCAGTTTAGTACATTATCACATCAGTTAATAATAACATCAGTTTCTAAAGGAATATATTACAAAAGAGGAGAGGAGCACACCTAGGATAACTATCATTGTGCAGTTGTTATTATGATAAAGGCATATAAAAGTAGTTAATTCTATCACTTAAAGGAAGACGATTATCCAGAATAATGTAGTATGAATAAAATTCGTAGGAAAGCAGAACAGATATAAGTACAGTTGCGTTATCTGTACATTCACATATCTTCTTTATCTCATTCTTGTTGGTCGCCAAGTCATTCTTCAACTGTTGATCATTCTGCATTTTGGCTTGACTTGCTTTAATTAATTTTCTTTGATGCATTAGCATTGAGTACTTAAAGAACTTCTTAGGTAAGATTCAAAGTCATCTTCTTACACTACGTTTCCTTTCTTACCAGGGACCTTACGAAACCACGACGGCGATAGCGACGGGAACGTCAAAAAGCAGAAGGTTTAATAAGCAAAACAACAACTCTGCACGTGCATCACGCTTTTTTGAACATTTCTTTGCCGCCCCTGTACAACTACGATGTGAAATGACCAAACTTTTTAAGTTTACTTGAGAACGGGAACGTCAAGGCGATAAATTCTTCTATGTCTGTTGGAACAAGGGCGCGGTAACTTCTCTTCAGCTCCAACCCGAAATCCCTTCTTTTAAGTAACTCGGCCCCTAGGGATAATCGCGAAAAAAAGTGAAAGGATGCGAAGTCTATTTTCCAGAGACGTTTTCATGAACGTCGCCGTTGTCGGATCGTAAGGTGCCTACTAGCACAAAGATATCGAAAACGCGGCTATCCTACTTGCTGACCGCTGACCTTAGAAGCCGAGTACTTAATCAGATGGTCCATCTAATGCCTTGAATTACAGCCACACATCGCCGACACTTTCTTTACAGTGGTCCCGCAAACAAGCCATCTCTCTGAGCAAGAGACGGGCAAGCTGACATAGAATGTCTGGGAGATTTTTGTCCCGATCCCTTGCGGTCCCTTTGCGTAAACCCACAAGTCACCTCTCGCACTACCCCACCCGCCTCCAAAAAAATTTTCACCCACCCATTTTGAGGTTCCTTTGGGGTAATAGCACAGACTATTAATCCTTTACATGGGAAAAATTCTCGTGAGGAAAGAGCATTAGTACAGAAATACTCACATGCATTAAGATTAAAATTTTGTTTTGTTTTGATATCCTTCTCCAAGTTTGCACGTACGTTATAAAGCCAGATCTCCAATTTTTCCTGTGGAAATGAGTATTACTATTATTTACTAAAAGCTTTAGCAACAGAATAAAAAAAAGAAAGCTTTGCTGCATGCAAAAGGTGCCTCAGGAGCCCCAAACAGTGTTCATGTCGATTTTAAGTTACAGTAAAACGGGCAGCAATAACATGCAACTTTTAATTTGCAACATTGTCCCAAAACGAGTTGAGATGCGAGATTGATTTAGTGTCCCCGATTAGTAGGCCTGACGGCAAGCTAGAAGACTAGACACTTAAATAAAGTTGTTGTTGATTGATTGCGCGTTTACCACTCACGTTCAAACCCGTAATGCAACAAAGAAGGTTGGCAAGTTGCGTGAACACTTACTTCTGATTGGATAAAATTACGCGGGAGTCACACCATACTCGGGAGTTAAGTAAATTGCTAAAACGCGCAACATGATTGTGCAGATTATTTTGTTGCAAAAGCAGAACTACTCTAATTTCTGCAACAACTTTTCGCAACCTACAAAAACCAGATTTGTTGCAAGACAGGTTTGATTCGTAGGTGGTAAAACGTGCAACATTGCTATTCAACTCGTTTTGCTGCCCGTTTTACCTTACCTTCACTCAGTCTTTGATATCTGCACTGGCGAAGCAGGGCTCAAAATAACCGCCGGTCAACGGACAATGTCCGGTTAAGATGGACATTTGTCCAGATAAAATTTCAGTTGACCAGTCATTTTGACCAGTCAAGTGTATGGCTTTCAAATAAATAACTGGAAAAATATATTCCTTGTCATTAATAATGTAAATTACAAACAGTTTAAATAGTAAAATATTTTAGGTACTTGCAGTTATAAATTCGGAGAAAACAGATGAGACGGTCTCGTTCTGCGGCTTTGTGAATGCCAATTAGCGGTTTGCTAGTTTTCAACATTTTGAAACGAGCCATGACTGAGCTAAAATTTATTTAGCCAGTCAACATGACCGGCCACTTTCCAAACATTATTTTGAGCTCTGCAAAGACATATTTTCTTCTACAGAAACATGGGTATGTCGAGCAAAGGAACTTGCATTGACCAGCTTGTCTGGGTGGGGTCGAATGAACTATCTTGACTTACCTTTAATGACATTAAATACAAATGACCACCAAGCAGTACTTCCTGCATCATGGGACTGTCCGCTGACTCGGCAGCACATTTTTCCAGTGCCAATGCATAAAGTTTTCTTGCCATAAAACTACAATAATGAGATTTACGGATAATGAATTTAAAAAATAATAATAAATAACTTCACCCTAGAAAAGTGATGAGTAGGCAAATCAGGTAATTAACTGATAGAGTGCCCAAGAAATATATCAATGATTAAATAAAGCTGGTCATGACGACAACAGCTAGATTTTGCAAGGAACAAACTTTCCCCATCTTGCATGGTGACAGAGCTGCAGTTGCTTTAGGGATGTAAGTGACCAATATCGATAGTAATGATGACAATGATCGTGACGATGATGACGATAATGATAAGGATGGATGGGTGATGATGATGGTGATGATGATGATAGTGATGATGATGATGATGATGATGATGATGATGATGATGATGATAGTGATGATGATGATGATGATGATGATGATGATGATGATGATGACATGACATGATGTTCATGATCACGTGATAATGATGAAATAGTACAGTACTGAAAACATTGTTTTGTTGATACTTACACCAATAAATTATACTTGTCCTTACTTGAATCCAGATGAACACATATACATTGTCTGGTATTAAGAAGTAAAACAAACAATTTGCAGTTAATCAAACTGACTGAAAGTGCCACATACTCAGTTCGCACCAAAAAAAAAGGAAAAATGACTCACTGGACAAGATATTGCGCTACAGCATCATTTGTATACCATTCTGGTAAGCCCATCTTGACTTTAAACCTTTCACCTAGCAGTGAATCAGAAATATTAGTTGGCAGTACTGTCAAATCCCTCTACAAACACACTTATAAGATAGACAGCTCCCTAAACGAACACCGTGCATCTGTTCCTAACATTTTTTTAACTGCACTTGACTCTCTAATGGTGGCAATGGAGTCTGTTTTAAACAAAGCTGACTGTAAAGCAGTAGTTGTTGGTCATGCCAGTGAGGGCATTTTAAAAATTTCCAGTTCTGGCAAAATACTCTAACTTGCAAATCTTTGGACAAAATCCTATGGTGTTACCATTTAAATGAAACCTCTTCAGCAGTACTTTCACATGGTACCATTTATTTAGCATCTAATTCTAACTTTTGAGTGGGTGGATAAAATCCTATGGTGTGATGATTCAAATGAAACCTCTTCAGCAGTACTTTCACATGGTACTATTTATTTAGTATGTAGTTCTAACTTGCAAATCTTTGGAAAAAATCCTATGGTGTTACTATTCAAATGAAACCTCTTTGCCAGAACTTTTGCACAGTATTATTTACAAAAAATATAAAAGAAATATAAAAATAAAAAGAACTTCTCTTTTTTCTTGTATTGACGGGGTCAAGGCAAGGAACATTTCACAGATGTCTTACCAATATAATTAAGAATAGCCTTTTGTGTCGAGGCTCCCTCTGACTGGGCTGTCCTTAACATAGAGGCAATACAGCTAAAAAATAAGAAACAAGAACCATTTAACAAAAAACACCTATAATTACCAAGCCTTTCCTATGCCACCATCTTAAAAGCAAATACCCAACTGAGGGAGGAGGGGTGGGCAAGGGGAGAGGGGTAGGGAGGAGAAAGGAAATAATGCCATTTTTTTCCTCTCCTTCTGCTCTCCCTCCTATATCTTGTCATCCTCTACCTTGAAATCAATTTTGGATGGAGGGATGGCATTAGTCCCAAGAATAGTATTATCACTCGCACAGCACCTGCTTTGCAGGCTACTAAATTCCAAGAATTTGAAACAAACAGCTGAGTAATTTATCCAACTCCTAAATTTTCTAGTTCTGACTTTTGGGTCTGTCCAGAAAAAATACAGTGTGTGATCATTCAAATAAAACCCCTTTAGCAGGACTTTTGCACATTATATTATTTTTTTGTATACTTTTTATATCAATGATCTGAAACTTGTCCTGTTTTCTTTTGTTTTTTCTAAACTTTGACCTTCAGTTATCCAGGGGGTAACACATGGTAAAGCAGGGAATGCCCTGAAATTTTATTTCTGCATGACTTGTATGCGTGTTTTTAAGCCATGAGAAAGTCCCAAAACATTGTTTTTGGGTGACGTACAATATTGTATTGTATTGTGCCATTTTCATGTGCAATAAATTGTTATGGTTATGTGAACATTTGTGATGATTGGCAAAAGGAAAATTTGGTGATGGTTTTCTTTCACTCTAATACTAGATGTGACTTACTCTTTCAAGAAAGTATTATCTTCTTCACCAGCTACCAGGTCACAGTAAATCTGTTGATCTGTAGTGTTAATCAGAGCCTTGAAAAAAGAAAGAGGATCACTCAGGAAACACATCAGGTATTCTTCAATGGGTTCAAAAAATCATGTCTGTGGGCTGTTACTGGTAGATTTTGATCCATTTTTTGTTTCTTTTTTTTCAAGGTCTATTGTTGGTCACTGTAATAACGATGGACAGAAGCAAAAAATGTAACTAGTTACATTTATTTAACTTTAAGTGACTCCATGTGACTGAAAAGCACAGTAATCAAGTTTTAGAATATTTATCACCCACTCTGAAGATCTACCCATCTTGTAAAACAAATTATGACAATTGATCTGAAAAAGCACCCCTCTGAATTTTATTCTTATTATTACTGGTTAGATAACTAGAAAAATTAATATGATAAAAACATAAAGAAAACACTAAAAAAAATACACGTAACAGGTTATGAACACAATAAAGGTTAAATAACCTACCTTCAGGATAAAAATAAGAGGAATATAAAATAACTCTTTCCTGTAGTTGATAGACAGTATTAAAACTCCATCTGATAAGTAATGAAGAACCAAATTCTATGAGAAAAAAATAAACCAGAAAAAGCATTTTGGTGATGTGAAGGATAGTGGAATATTTCCATGTTGTGTTGTCCTTGTTGCTTGAAACATTACATTTACATTAGCTAACCCATCTGGAAAATTAAGTAGACCGCTACTGATTAGATCGAAAGGCATGTCTTTCATGCACACAACTGAGTGTAGGGGTAGGTGTGGGATGGGGGCTGCCGCATTTCATTGTGGGAGTCTGCATGCATCCTCAAGGAGAATTTTTATTTGGGCGGTTAGGGTATTTTGAGTGACCAGTGAAAGGAATTTTAGCCATGAGGATGAAAACATCATTTACCCAAGCAAAAGTGATTTTCTCTGGTCGCCGGAGCATCCAGAGAACCCCCTTTCACTCCCAATGTTATGTTTGTCACTCTAACATTAAATGAAATCAATAATTATAAGTCTGTAGATGAAATCAAGTGGTGTTACCATTCAAGTAAGACCTTGTTGGCAAAACTTTTGAATTGCACTATACATTTCTGAGAACTTTACAACAAGAAAATTATTTGGATTTTTTTGTGTGATGAATTTTTTAGAAGTAAGCCTACTCACCACAGCTGTTTGGTCTTTTCTTACAGATCTCATTTGTATTCCATATTCTGTATACAAAGGTCCTCTACTTTTCCATGATGGTCTGGTGATAGCTAATGGCTAAAAAAAGACCAAAGTTGTTGTTATCATCATCATTATCATTTTCATTTTCAACATCATAATCATAAGCATTATCATTAGTGTTAGAATTGAACATTTTGTGATAAGAACACTGGTGTCTGAATCGTCCTTCAATCAAAAGTTTCCAGTCAAAAGGAAACAATTAAAGTGATGAAACATAATTTACAAAATGTCCATTAAAACCCTTAAAGAGGTTTTTTGTCTCAGGGTAATGGCTGAGGCCGAAATTTCAGAACTGCAAGTTTGGTTTTGACGTCATAACAATGTAAAGAAACACTATTCCATGGTGATATAACCTTTTAAGTCCTTAAGGTGGTCAACATCAATTTTCTTGCAGCTATATTCATACATTATTTAGAGAAAGGTTTATGAGAATCGATGAAATGATCACCAAAGGAAAAAATGCTTTGATCTTTTATCAAAACCTCAACTAATTCTTTCATAAAATGTATGGAGATCAGTGTAGGGAATTTGTGTGTGGATATTGGGGCTTAAAGGATTAACAACTGGTGAACTTACGAAGTTCCTCCTTGGCAGGATAAGCATTCTTATTACTTTTTCAATACCGTTTATTACAAAATAACCTCCAGCTTCCTGCAGAGAGAAAAGGAACACAGAATGCAGAGATTTTACCACCTTATTAAAAATACTTTTCACTGACATTATATAGTTCATGTATATCACTGATGATGATGATAATAATAGTAATAATAATAATAATAATAATAATAATAATAATAATAATTTATTAATTTGCTATAGTGCCTTTTAACATAAAAAATGATCAAAAGTGCTTTACATTGTCTACATACTAGTTTTAAAAATTTATAAAATGAATCTATGATAGATAAAACTGATTAAAAACAGTAAAAAAAAGTAAAAATACTAATAAAAAACAAAAATTATTTATAAAATGAAAATAAAATAAAAAATATTTTAAAACAGTGATTCGATATGAGGATATGTGCGGGAAGGCTGTTCTTCAATGTAAGGGCAACAGTGGAAAACAATCTAGTGCCCAAAGTTGCCAGCATGCACTCCTTAGGATGGTCTAACACAATAAACCAATGTAATCTCAATGAATACATAGAACAGGACCTATTGCTAACTGATTCACTGATAATACTTTAAATTTTAAAATAGATACAATGAAAAACTGGCAACCAATGAAGCTCAAAGAGAACATGGATACCACACATACCTCAGCTTCTTCATGGTGGCGAACAAGTTCTTTTGGTGTGAGTTTTGCCAGAGAACAGTTGTTGGACTGAAAAGATCATATGAAGTTAGTTTTAAGTAATAAAATAAAATGTACTTTATGGCACCATGCATAATTGCAGTGACACTGAATCAAGTTGTAAAGGTCATTAAAAGTACAGCGTAGGTTTTGAGTCCCTATGCTGATGTTAAGGTTTAATATATTTTCCATTGCTTCAAACTCTTTATCATACATAATATCATACCAAAACACATACACACACAAATAAAAATTTAAAATCAAGTATAAAATATTGAAGTACTGAAAAGATATACCCTCACCTTCACCATGATGGGAATATTTGCTATAGCTTTGGTTACATTTCCTTGCAGCTGGTTATCAAGCTTCCATTGTAAAGTCACCTGAAGTTTGGCTTTGTATGTTGTTCCACGTTCCCGACACTATGAAGCAAAATTAGAACAGGGATAGTTTTACCAATCACCAGTACACGTAGATCAATGTAGGGAAGCACTGTGCAACATCTCCCAACATTGTTGGATGTGACATGTTGCATCTTCTGCACATCCTGTTGCATGTTGTTGCATATTGTTGGGAGTTGTTGCAGAAAGTTTGAAACTGGTTAAACTTTTAGCTTTGTGCAAATGGGTGCAATAACTCCCAACATTGTTGGGCCAACAATGTTGAAAGTTGTTGCGTTGGTTTGTAGGTAGCTTAAGAAAAACTGTAAGAGCAGCAGCTGCAGTTGAAAGGTAACTCTAATGATATGATCTTGTGAGCAGCATACTTAACCTCTGACACCTGAATTACATTTACTTACGATACCAGTAACAAAAATTATATCACAATGAACGTTACACTATGAACAGTTATGAACCAAAAGAAACCCTGAATCAAACTAGGATGAATACTGCTTTAACTTGAGAGCAGATCTTACCAAATTGACAGATTATAACACAAGCTCTAATGAGTGCAAATATACCTCAGAAGGAAAGACCTTGTACTGTGTGGCATGTAGGTTGTTTTCTGATAATGTTGGAACGCCAATAGAAGCATCCTAAACATAAGCAGTGAAAACGTACACGTAAACAGCAGAAACTAATGAAATGATATTATCATTGTCAATAAGATTCATCCCAGAACCGAACCATGAGATTGCAAAAGGCTGAGAGTTCAAACAACATTTTGCTTGTTTACTAATTGCCTCACAGAGAGCTTTGGCTGTATATTACTATACAAAAGAAGTACATATATAACAGAGAGCAAAAAGACTTTTTAGTCTATATCCCTTTTAGTACCAAGAGTGACCAACATCAATTTTCTCCTAATGATAACAGTACAGTATTCAACAGAAAAGGTTATGAGAATTAAGAAAATGATCACCAAAGGGAAAACGCATTGATCTAGTACCAAAATCTCGCAAATAGCATTTCAAGGAAATGTATGTATGTATGGTATAAGCCCCCCCCCCCAGTTATGACCCCATCCACTTGTAAACGAACAAATACATCTGATTATAAGCACCCCCCCCCCCCTGATATAAGCCTTCCTACAATAAAAACCAGCAAATGAAAAATGTATTTTGATCAGCACTGTTTAAGCTTGCTTCGAAATGCTTATTCTTTTTCGGTTGTAAGTCCCTTCAGATGTAAGCCCCTCCATTTATAAGCTGTCTTAAGACCCCTTAAGAGGATGTCTAAGCCCAAGGCTTGTCACCAGCAGTTAAAAGAAATTCAATGCACGTATACTGTAGTCTCTGTTTCCCCATATTATAAGATTTTGCATGCAGCATGCAGTCTTCTCTACTTCTGTAATATTGACCAAAAACATGCATCATTTTTAAAGGACTTACTGTGAAGTACAGAGTTACTTTTTGACCATTCCCAAGGAGAAATTCTTGTGGAAAAATACCCTAAAATAATGAAGACACCAAGACTAATTCACTAACCATGATGTAAACACCAACCATTAGAGATTATAATGCTTCAAGTGGCTAAAATTGCAGTGGTCTTAAAAAAGTAATATATGGAAAGCTAACAACTCCACTCCCTGGCTACTGCAAAGTTCACTAACTCCTGCCTTAATGGTTGTTGGTTTCTGTGGTGAAACTGTGGCCGCAGGGTGACTTTAACCTCAAAATTTTGGCTCTGTTTGTTGGCTGTCCAGATTGTGTTTACCTAGCTCTCTCTCTAGGAGAAAACTAAGGATTGTAAAAAAACATTGCTTGAGTTGGTCGCATCAGGGAAATAACCACACAGGAAGCAAGAACAGACCACGAATATAAAGTAAAGCATTTCTTACTGTGAACCTCTGCAAAGGAGTTCCATACAAATCTTCCATGATTACATGTACATATATTTTAAGATAATGCAATATTATACCACAGGTAACCTTCATACCGAACATGGGCTGCCTGTGTTTTCACCAGCCTCCCCAGCCACCCTTGGACTCACCCATCAAGACTGTACTCACCCACGTAAGACCAGTAGGCTAGCATGATGTTCTTGCCGACCACACTACCTTAGCTTGCCCATAAGTGTGTCATTCAATGTTTATAGTCCTACTAACATTTGTTACACTTGCAGAGAAAATCCTACTCCATAGAGCACCGACAGCCTAGACCTAGCCTAGATGTAGTGGGTGTCAACATGGTAAAAAAAAATCGGAGCTAACCTAAGAGTCAACGATATTCGACTGAAGAGGAATTTGAAAATATGTAATATTTCAAAACGAAATATATCTTAACCATTATCTCTTTTTGTATTGACTTGACACATACTACGTCTGGGTTGCCTGTGCATACAGCAACTTAAAAAATATCAATAAAACTATATAATTATGAAATAAAAGCTACAGAAGTACCTGAACCGCCAACGAAAGACCTTCTTCTGACATAAAATTGAAGGATTCTATATGAGGCCTGATGAGGTCTTGTAGCGCCTAAAAGAAAGGACAACAACCCGAGAAGAAATTATACATCACACTGAAGCCTTTTCGCAGGTTGTGAACCTTCAACGAGATGATCCAGCGAAGTGGACGTTTTCCAATTCTGCAGGCCGCTAATAGTGCGTTTATAACCAAGTGGTAAAAAGCTTACCTTGTGCTGTTGGTTGGACAGCTTACCGAAGTTTTCGCGGGTCAAATTCTTTAAATTTGGAAGAGCGCTGTTTTGGTTCTGTACGGCCGCCATCTTTGACACTTTTTTCAGGGTAGCACGTGTTTCCTCACTAATAGCCCCTGAGTATTGCGATGTCACTCTCCCTCATATTGCCGCTGTAAATGCAAAAATCACGGTAATGACTGGTAAATATAACAGAGTGGTTCTTTCTTAGAATCTTTATTCATAAATAAGTAAAATTTTTTGTTGTTGATATAAAACAGAGGATATACAAGTGTGAGCGCCCCAAAATAAATTCCCTCACCCACTCTTCCCCGAAAGATATCTACACATGTTGCATACCTCGATATCCCGTGAACCTTTGTGAGCACTCAAAGGAGCGTCAAAAATGGGGGACAAGGGTGATCTGAAAGACCTTCGAAAAAAGGTGAAATCAGACGCGATTTCCAGGCTCTTTTTAACTTAACATCTTCTTAGCAGTTTCAAGTAAATGTAAAGTTTAGTTAATGATGATTAATTGTCTCTGTGAATCGTATTTTTTGACTGATTTTAGGAAGAAGTCGATGAAGACGAAGACGAAGACGACTCCGGCGCGGACGATGATGAAGAAGAAGATGATGATGACGAAGGATCAGAGGACGATGAAGACGAAGTGGAACCCAAGTTGAAATACGAAAGAATAGGAAATGCCATGAATACTATTCTCAACGGGGAGGAGTGTGCTAGCTGTATGGCGGTACATACAAAGGTACACTCGTGAATCGAAAGTGAAAGTTGCTACTCTGCTTTCCGACACGTTTAAAATGATGTTAAAAAAGGTTATTCTCGTTCAAATAGGTTATTCTCCTAACTGTATTTTGAATGCTTTACTGCATGTACCAGCACAGACCACATAAAGCAAAACAACCAAACAAATAGGGAGATTTTCTTTTGTTTTACTTTATCTGTGCTGGTACAGGCTGATCCAAAAGGGATGTAACCTGAGATCAGGCTCTATTTTCGTTTCGCTTTGAAAATTACATTCCGGCGGGCAAGGCGAAACGAAAAGAGAGCCTGATACAAACCTTCTTCGAAGCGTCTGCCGCCCACTTTTTTGATTGATTGACATTTGCCGAATCAGCCAACCAAAATTACTTCCGTTGCTTGTTTTTCTAGCATGCAAATTTTTCACGCGTGAGAAAAATGTAGACTGGCTGACTTAAAAAATAGCTTTTATCTGTTAATTTTTTCAGCTAAAAATAAAACAGTCAGCACAATCACATTTAACTTCTTGTGAGATTAAGGGAGATCTCAAAGGTTATTTCTGTTGGCATAAAGGGTAAAAAGTTTTCGAAAAGAAGGCGACACGATGTTCTACTAGTTTTATTATTTTGGCTAGGCGCGCTCGAATTTAAAATACTGAAATTTCTATTTTCCCCGATTTTCAGTACCTAAATCTTTAAAAACAAAAGCAAACAGCCCACGAGCGAGGACACCAGTTTTCCTGGTTTATATTTTACAAAAAGCGAAGGCAAACAACCAGTCTGTTACCTTAAGCCACCTGCTTTTATAATAATGCCTACAAAATTCCTTGAACAGCGATGCGATATTTTTCGTCTAATACTTCACAGTTGGCGATTGAGGTTTCTTTCGCAGTGAGCCTCAGCTTGCGTACCCCATTCAGAGAAGTCATTCCCGGCTACTAGTTTCAGATGAAACCAGTTTTAAGATGGAAAGTTTTTTGATTTGCACTTGTTTGTTGGTAAATCAAAAGGCACCTTGTTAGCGGTCAACAACTTGCAGAGGGATTCAACTCCACGATACACTCACGTTAGTTCCGTAAATAAAGCAAATCCTGAGAAGATATGAACAACCATATGAATTTTCTGAATTTCTGTGGCACATATTAAGGCATATTTTCCTACCATAAGACCATAAAACAATAAAAAAGACACAAAAACGATCCTTCTCTCCGCCGACGACAGATCATTCACGAAAACAACCTCGCGATGAATAAGCGCTTTCAACTTGCGGCGTTTCCGACAGCCAGTCAGGTCTTGTGGCATTGTTCTAACAGCCAATCAGCGTTACAGCCAAAATCTGGCCATAACGAACACAAACTTGAGAGAGTTTGTATCAGGCCCAATTTTAGTGGTAGCCGTTAGAGAGAATGTATGAGAACCGCTTAAATTGGGCCTGATCTTAGGTTAAAAGGGATGCTAATCCAACTCAACTCACTGATCACATATCAGGGAGTGGCTGTATACTGTCCCACTTTGTACAGGCAAAGTTTACATTCTAACTGCCCCATTGTAAAGTTTTCTGAAAACCCCTTTCCAAAAAACATACATAAATTTGTGCTAAGAAAAGCATATACAGTCTGTACTTTTGCAAAAAGGTCACCTCCCTGCCCCACCCCCCCTCTTTCCCCTCTCCCCTCACCCCTCAGTGTACCATTCCGACTCCAATAATTTATCATAAAAAACTCATCTTAGACAAGAAAAAGGCTATTGGTGATTTTATTGGTCAAGGTCTTTTGTTGTTTCTAGTTTCTTGCTCTAGGAACTCACTATGGAGTTGTTCATATACTGGATCACCAAGGGAACCCAAGCAGTAGCAAAAAGTACCCGTCAGTAAGTATGTCAGTGATAAATTTATGCTTAGTATTACATTATTGCTGCCTTGCTTTATCCATTCAAGGGCCATGCAGTGCTCGACTTTCAGAAAAAAATGTTAGGGCCAACTGGCCCCCAAGTTTTCACTTTTGGTCGCCAGAACAAGTATTCTAGTCGCCAAAAATTATATTTAAGAACTAATGGGATAAAATAAACTTAACTTTAACTTAGCCTTAACAGAAAATGAATGGTTCAGACTTTCTTTGAACTTTCTTTCGAATGGTTTTCGCTGACGCTCGATTACCAGCCTGTGTTCTGTAAAATGAATCCGCACTCAAGCGTAAATCTCCTCAAACAGGTATTCATTAAGGTTCAGGAAATGGAATACACATTAAAAAAACAAAATTTAAGAATCACAAAAAAACTTATTTGGGTTATGAAAGAACAAAATCAGCAAAATTTGTTTTGCGTCCCATGCATTTGCATGTTCAGAACTGAACATCGGTGAAACTTCATCTATTGCGCGGTTGCCTACCGCTTGATCGAAAGTCTCCAGTAAGACCAGAAAGAGGAAACGTTGCTAATGTTTTTGGGCAAAGAAGTTGATTTCGCGAGAAGTCTGTTAGACAAACAGCATGACTTCAACTTTACTTCATTAGAAGTCAATGAAATAAGGCAGAGCTTTTATTTGCATCGTCACGCTCAACAGAAATTTGTGTAAAGTTGTTTACAAGAATTGCGAAGCTCGAGAAGTAAGTGCCGTTCGTTCTCGATTAGCTTCGATTAGCTTGAGCTTTTATCAGACTAATCTGCTATCGAGTCTGCAATCGAGATACATGTTCGACATAAAGAAATTGTTTTAAATATCGATGCGCTAAAAGTCATTCCCGGAGAAACACGGGACGATCTGTTGAGAATTGCGATCGATTTGTACGAAAGTCGATAAGTCTTCCGTCAAATTAATTCATTTCACAATCCTCTTTCAAGTAAACGTAGTTTAGATTGTTGGAAGAAATCGTTAAAGCCTTTAGACATATCGTTAAAACGTTTAGACAAACCGTTAGAGCGTTTGGGCAAAACGTTAGAGGGTTAGAAAAACCGTTAGCTATCCGTTAGTTGTATAAAGGATAACAAATTATCATTAGTGTACGTTTACCCAAAGAAAAAAGTCACCTATCTTGGGGGCCAGGTTGGCAACCAGGCATGAAAATTTAGTCGCCACTGAGTAAAAGCTGGTCGCATTGGCGACCCCACGGGTCGCAACGTCGAGCCCTGCCATGCCAATCATTTTGTCATGAAATTCAGCCTAGAAAAATCAGTGCTTAATCCAGAGAAATTTTTGTGGATTTAGCCTGTCTTTCATGGTAATTGCTAGAGGCAAAATCGACGAAAAAAAAGTAACTTTAATTTTGGAAACAAAATTCATCCTTGATGGATGGGAAATGTCAAATTTGCAACCAGGACTGAAGAGTTCTTTTAAATGCAAGCGCAAGACTTTCACAGCTCTTTCACTACTCTTACTCAAACTTCACACTTGAGACACTCAGAGTTTTTCTCAGACAGTTAATAGTGAGCTGAAACAATGAGTCTGAAGTCCCAGACTTCATGAATGGCAACTGGAAGTTTGATGTCTCGCTTGATGGAACACTTTTGTCTCACATAATGAATCTGAATGCTTTTGTTTTAACTCCTGCTGTATGAATTTGTCGAGTCAGAGCACTGAGAGGGAGAAAATAGCAACTTTTGGTTGCCGTTTTGATGTCCAGGATGTCAATTTTCTCATTGTGTAAGGTCCCAAATGAGTTTACCATGTCCTTTATATCAGCAGTCAAATTGCTGATCAATGCGGAATAGATTTCTTTCTCGTTTACTAAAGAAGTAATAATTGCATTGCAGCAAAGCTGTCAAAGATGTGTTTTAGATCAAATTTGATTTCAGGGTAATTTTGATTTAAATGAGGTTGATTCTCAATTTCCTTTATCTCGTAGCCCTAAGAGACAAAGGAAATTGAGAATGAACCTTGTTTAAAAAATTTTAACCTGAAATCAAATTTCTTTTACAGATACTAGCAACCATCAAATTGGGAGTTAAGGACTTCAAGACATCCTCAACCTTGCCAAAAAAACTAAGACTTCTAGGCTCCAAGGTGGCTTTGTGGGGAAAAAAATCAACATTACAAGGTTTACAAAACTGTTGAAAAGAGAAGCCAAAATAGTGAGACCCCTCAAAGAAGTAAATTCATTGAAGATACTTTAAAATGTTTTTTCCTTAGCACACGACAGCTATCAATCAAATTAGCATTGATCAAAGTGGTGACTATGTAGCCAGCTGCTCAGATGATGGACGGGTAAGTAGTTTTAAAAAATACATAACAACAATGTAGTAAAAATACTTACAAATTGTGGTTAAACAGAAAGTAATAATCTTTAAAAGGGATATTAAATCCAACATATTTTTTTTTCAACAAAACAAGCTTTTGATATAAATAAAGCAGCTGGGGGTAAATAAAGGGGTCACCCTATGGCTAAGATTCCTAATAGTTCTGAGATCATCCAAATTGTAACAGTTTTCTAGGTGACTGCCCCAATGAACAAGGGGTAAACCCTTCCCATACCTATCCCAACACCTACTTGTACTTACGTTTCCTAGAGAACTCTCTTTGTGGTATCTTACTCAGGGGTTTCAATAAGCACCGACGACTGACGAAACGCGTTGGTGATTTTGCTCAGAGAAGCCGGCTACTTTTCTCTCCAAAAGAAGAAGCCACTAGTGCGTATGATGTCGTAAACAAGTAACTTATCCTAAAATCTGGATGAAAACGTAAAGGCCAACTGGTTTTGAGTTATGCTTTAGTTAGGCAAATGCTGTGTTTCGTGCAATCAATTCTTCACGTTTCTTTGGAGGTTTACACAGAATTTGTTCTCGTTCAAATGTACGTTTTTTCATTGCTTGTAAGTTGTGTGGCTGATATTCGGAACCTGAATGAAAGCTACCTTTTCTTGAATGAAAAACGCACTCTTTTGTACTCAATTTAGTCCCCAGAATGCTGGAAATCGCATTTAAGGGCTTTGAAATTTCAAAATTTTCTGATGGAGCATGCCCGCAGACCCCCCTAGAGGTACTCGATTAACGCCTCCTGTTGATACGGTCGGGTACTCTATTCAAACCTGCTGGTTACTTCAATTATTATTGAAACCCCTGCCTACTTCCAGCACTGTAGTGATTTACATGTAACAGGACTCTGACTAAAGCATACAGAGTACAGTATATACAAAAATAATAATGCTTCATTTGTATTTGATTTCAATACCCTCTGTAGTTTGTTAGTTAATTGGTTGTGAAGGACAAGAGTAGAAAGAGAGAGAGTTTTCCTCTGTGAATGGGTTTCATTTATTTTTACCTTTGCTTACAATAATCTGAGGACATCTTTACGGGTTACCCAAGTTATTGTAAGGCACAGGTATAAGTGCATTTAATCTGTGGAACCAAGAAATGATTTACTGTAGTTATGATTGCAAATTGGCTTGTAATATTATTTGGGAAAGCTTTATGTGTATGTGTTACAGGTCAAAATTAAATTCAGGTTAAAAATTTTTTAACCTACGTTGATTCTCAATTCCTTTGTCTCTCCTAGGCCTATTTCATAAATAATAATTATTAGGGCTAGGAGACAAAGAAAAATGAGAATCAACCTAGGTTAAAAAATTCCAACCTGAATTTAATTTTGACCTGTAACATAATTATACCAACTTACATTAGTTACTATTACATGAATATTACGTTTTCTACCAAGTGTTGCACATAACTTTAAAAACCTTCTTTATCCATTAACTCACCCTGAGTGTCATGCCAGCCTTAAGGATAAAAAGCTGTGTGACCTTTCACTTTACAATCCATCTAACAAGTCAGTTGCTTTTCTCACATTAAGGTTGTGATAAATGGTCTTTACAGCTCTGAGAATAATGTCCAAGCCACTTTTGATTCCCCCATCAAGGTAAGAGTTATTTTTTTCCTATGTTATTGCCATTTGTTTATTAAAGAACCTTTGTTAAAATTGCTTTTGTTTTTGAGTTTCTGGTAATTTATTACTTTTACTGGTTTTCTCAGTCAGTTGCTTTAGATCCAGAGTTTTCAAAGAAAAGAACAAAAATGTATGTTACTGGAGGAACAAAGGTTTGTAGTTGTTCTTGTTTATTTTCTGTTTCAGTGAAAAATAATAGCATGACCTTGTTCTCACCTAATGATAAAAAAATCCTTAATATAAAAAGTTCAAAGTCTCTGCTCTGATATATTGTTGCATTGTAGTTAATTCTCACAGAAAGAGGCTGGTTCAGAAATAAGGCCACAGTATTGCATGAAGGAGAGGGCAGCATAAGGACAATTAAATGGAGATCATCCCTCATTGCATGGGCTAATAATTCGGTAAGATGAAGCAGTTATTTTGCAATGAAATATTCTACAAGGGTAGAAAAGGGTAGAAGTGCCCTTTAAAATCCTGCAAACTTACATCCCAAATGTACATATATGAATCTCACACAGTCAGGATTTCCAGCGCTTCTTCACAAATCGTAGTTCCACTACATGTACCACAACATGTCAACCAGGGTTATCCAAGGGATATACTGAATCTCTGGTATCTTTTAAATGATATAACTATTGGTTTTGAACGTGCAGGATACCCCTTACACTTTGTTTCCAGTTTTGGGTGTATTGAGGGAAATTCAGTATTCATTTTCTTTCTTTCTTTCTTTCTTTCTTTCTTTCTTTCTTTCTTTCTTTCTTTCTTTCTTTCTTTCTTTCTTTCTTTCTTCATGTATATTAGTGTTAGTACTACTGACCCCTCTCCCCAAGGGGGTTATTTTGGTCTAAAAAATTGGACTAAAAGTTTAGCTGTGTCTTAGATATAAAGACACTTTTTAAACATTAATTTCTTTTGTTTTTCTGTATGAGTTGATAATGAGTTTTTGAATGCTGCTTAAATGTCATCACATTAAAGGAGAAGAGGCACAAAAATCTGCAAGCTTTTCAAAAATTATGACCAGTAATGCAGCTTTTTTATTGAGCTTTTTTTGTTGAAATTTTGTTGATTTGTTTGTTTGTTCAACTCAGGAAGTCAAGGTGTTTGACTTGAACTCTCAGCGAGTGATAACCAACATTAAAAGAGAACCTGGAAAGTATGTGACTTTAATTAACTTTGCTGATAAAATTTCTTCCACGAACCTAAAGGTTGTGGTTAGTACTTGGGTTGGTAGACTTTGCATAGCCTTATTGCAGTATATGTTCCAGTTACTTAAATTTTGCTCATCAGACAACTTTCTTGGTGAAGAATTTATTGCAAAGCATGCAATTTTTAAGCTTAAATATGTCTAAATAATACAATAAGACCCCAGTATAAACTTGAACTCTGAAGGCAAATGAAAAACAGTTCGAGTTAGTGGGGGTTTGAGATTTTTGGGGTCAATTGGATGGTCATTGTGCCATTTGAACAACAGATGGTGTACTGAATTTTTAGCACCTCAGTAAACAATACAGTGCGAATTTGCCAAAATAAACCTATCTTGTCAGAACGTGTAAAATATGTTCGTTATGACTTACAAATGACTGTCAAATACATAATCTGTTTATCGCTCTATTTCAAAATCAAGTTGCTTGTGTTAGTTTTTAGTGTTTTTACGGATTATACGTAAAGACCTAATGGGATGGCATAGGTGGTGAGTTGCACGAAAAAGGAATTCAAGTTATTGGAGTATTTTAAAAATTGATCAAGGGGACAAAATTCAGTTTGAGTTAAATCCGAGGGAAATGGTACCCAAGTCCAAGTTAGTGGGAGTAAGAGTTATCCGAGTTTGAGTTACTGAGACTTTACTACAGTTCCTTGTTCTTTGTATTCTCCGAGGAATCTAGTAGATACAGTGAACATAGAGTTCTGACCATTACATACATACATGATTTTATTGTATTTTGAGGTAAAAATACTATTATTATAACATGCCTACGGGTAGCTAAGCTAATCTAGGCTGGTCATATTTATAGGAAATACATACAACTGAATACAACTAAAAGTAACAAGAGAACTAAAGAAACTAAAATTGACAACAATGATTAGAGACTACTGATAAACTAACGGTATTACTAATAACAAATGACAACAGTTATGACAAGAGACTACTGATACACTAAACGATATTAATGAATACATACTAACTAAGAGGAAAATAAATTCAACTTAACTTTTTGAACGATTTCTAGGAGATCAATATCACAGTCTTCTGAAGCTAGGATCTCAAAAAGTGTTTGTTTTATTTTCCTCTTGACCATGTGTCTTGAGTGGTGATTTATAGGTAGAGGTTCAAACCAATATAGAATTATGAAATTTTTTATTCCACAAAGTGGTTTTGGTTGGTTTTGAGGGATCATAATAAGTTTCTGGGAAACTGCCCACCTACCCCTCCCCTAAGCCAACATTTAGCCCTAAGTGAGAAGTAAGTGTTAATGTTGGCCTAGGGGAGGGGTAGGTGGGCAGTTTCCCGGAAACGTATGATCCTTTTCAAGTAGTAGTGGTATATAAGAGGTCCCAACTATTGTTCTTTGAATGAGAAAACCTTGTTTTTTTGTTTGCAAAGGTGTCGCTTATGAGAGAAAGCCGCAATTAAGAGTTTGTCTGTAAATATAATTTTTTTTTTTTGGCAGATATAGACCTGAACTTTATCGCTGCTGTTTGTGTTGGAAAGATGACATCACCCTTCTTATTGGCTGGGCAGACATGGTTCAGGTATGGAGGATAGTTTTTGACATAACTTTCTGGCAATTTGGTCAGTAGTAATGAACTATGTACCAAAGTATCGGTGGTGGACAAAACACTGACCACCAGTCCATGGACTGCCCCCATGAACTACCCATATGGACTACCCATATGGACTACCCTAAAGTGGACATCACCCACTGAAGTTTAGCGTTTAGGGTTAAGAAACAGAGTGAATCAAGTTTCAGGTCAGTTTTCCTGGTATAATAACCCTAAATAGAACCTGGTTCACTCAGTTTCCTGACCCTAACCACTGAACTACAGCGGTATAGTCCATTTTAGGGTAGTCCATATGAATAGTCCATGGGGTAGTCCTTGGTCTGGGGGTCAGTGTTTTGACAACCACCCAAAATATCATAACATGCAAAACAGCATAGGTATAACTCTTACTTTATAAGTCTGAGCTGTAAACTCAAATATCTGAATCAAGATACTTTCTGTTGAGTATACAATCTAAGCCTGAATTACGTAGGTTATAAATCCGAAGAAAGAAATGAAATTAAATCAAATCAAATCAACTTTATTGGTACATCCAATTAAAATGGGTTTTCACATACCAATTACAATAAAATCTAATCTGAACAATAGAAATTCAATATAAACATTTGAAAGTGAAAAAACATTACCATACTATTTAAAAAATATAAAATATGCATAATTACACCTATTGAGTGTCAATGGCTTAAAAACTCGTCAAGGGCACGTCCTTTAATCGCATTCTTAAAAACATTAAATGACTCTATGTTTGCTAAACTTTCTGGAAGGTCATTCCAGAGCTGAACAGCCCTATATGAGAAAGATCGCTGACCTGTTGCTGATCTAAAAGATGGTACATGAAGTTTATCTTTATTCCTAGTATTTCTAGAATGCATCTGCCTTCTTGTCGAAAACTTATTACACAAGGATGGTGGGGCTAATCCCTTTACACATTTGAAAGCCATTAAAATGTCTCTAACCTCCAGTTGCTTAGCAACCAGCAACCAGTGGAGTTCCTTTAACATCGGCGTGATGTGCTCATACTTTCTTGTGCCAGTCACAATCCGTGCCGCAAAATTCTGAACTTTTTGAAGCCTAGCAATGTTCTTTTTTGTTGTACTAGACCACATGGACGAACAATAGAAAATCTTGCTGAACACTAATGAATTTATGATGGTTATGAGCGTAGACCTATCAAACAAATGTTTCACACGATTGATTTGGCACAGGCTACCTGTACACTTAGATACAACATTGGTCACATGTTCGTCAAAACTAAGGCGCGAGTCCACGATGACCCCCAAATCTTTTGCAGAACGAGACGGTAGAATCTCCTTACCGAGTAGCGTAACTCCAAAACCCTCCGGCACACGAGCTAACATCTGCGGGGTTCCAAGAAGCAATAACTTAGTCTTATCTGGATTTATCAGCAAGCTGTGTGTGCAACACCAGGCGGCAATCCGTTGCAAATCTTCGGACAAATGTTCCACAGCCATGGCTGTCTCCTGGACAGGAAACGAGAGATAGAGCTGGGAATCATCCACGTAACTCTTTAGTGAGCACAGGTTAGGGACAGCTGGAAGATCGTTGATGTATATATTAAAAAGGGCTGGTCCCAAGATCGACCCTTGAGGTACACCATAAGCTACCTGGCGAGGATCTGACACCTCACAACCAATCCTCACCCACTGATTCCTGTCCGTCAGATAGCTTCTAAACCATTCCATGGCCTGTATAGACACACCCAGTTCTCGAAGTTTACGTAATAGGATCCCATGCTCGATACTGTCAAAGGCCTTTGACAAGTCCAACAGAACCAACGCTGTGACTTGTTTTCGATCCATTGCTTCGAGAATCATATCGGACATGAAAATATGGAGTGTTTCTGTCGAGTGCTTCTTCTTGTTTCCATTTTGATGTTCAGTTAAACAGTTCTGACGTGTTGTGTACTCCGTTAACTCATTAAGAGCTGCTTGTTCGCAGATCTTAGACAGAGCGGGTAGCAGTGATACTGGCCGGTTGTTATTAGCAACCTCATGATCTCCTTCCTTTAATATCGGTATCACCACGGACTCTTTCCAAGCAGATGGAAAAACTGATGTTAAAAGCGATCTATTTATAAGCTCTGTCAGAACTGGAAGTATAACTGGTAGGGCATCCTTGATCACACTCATGTGTAACTTATCCATTCCTGGTGCCCTGTTTAAAGGAAAAGACACGATGATCTGGTGTACCTCAAAGGTAGTGACTGCGCGGAATCGGAATTCATCTAGTTGGAATAAGTTCTTGGATGGGGGGGGCTTATACGCTGGAAGAACGTTAACTGAAGCAAGCCTCTTAGATTCAGCTGCAGCCCTTGCCCCCACAGAAGTAAAGAACTCATTGAACTCGTTCGCCAGTTCCGTCATATCCCTTGAGTACACCGGTTTCGATTTCTCTTTAGACGGGATACAGTTCCGTATTACCTTCCACATGGCACTACTACTCTGATTGCCATTCATCTCCTTTTGAACATGGATCCTCTCAGCATCACATAGCCTTCTCTTAACCTCATTACGACACCAACGGTAATGCTCCCAGTCCGTAACAGCGCCCGACACACGAGCGACTCTGTGTACTTGATCTCTCTCATCCATCAGCTCCTTGATCTCTTGATCTAGAAATGGACATTGCCGATTTCTGACTTTCCTTTTCCTGACAGGCGCATGACGCTCCAGGACTGCCAAAAAATTTCTCATTAAAATGTTCTACTTTTTCACCAGCATCATCAATCAAAGCATTTTCATACAATGGGACTTGGGCAAGATCATTCACAAAGCTCTCAGAGTTGTAATTCTTATAACTTCTAGATATAACATAAGTAGGCAGTGGTTTTGGCGCCTTGAAATTCAGTACCGCATAAACCAGATAATGATCGCTAATGTGTGTTTCAACCACACCACTATCGGTAACTAAGGCTGAATTGGAAGTCATGATGACATCAATCAAAGACTCGGATGTTGGAGTCACCCTTGTAGGCTCTGTGATAAGTTGTTTCATATTTAAGCTGCTACAAAAGTCATTCAGCACTCTCGATTCATAAGAACTCGTGAGCAGGTCACAGTTGAGATCTCCAACAACCAAAACAGACTTTCCATAGGTAAGAGCTTGCAAATACTGATCCATAAAATCTTCAACAAAACATGACAGCGGACAGTCAGGAGTTCTATAGGTGACACACAACAAGAATGATTTCAATTTCTTTTGCTGAACTTGTACCCATAACTGATGAAAACCAGAATCTGAAATTCGAGAAAGATCTTTGAGGACTTTGCTTTTGAGTGATCTCCGTACATAAACATAGACACCACCGGCGTGATGTTTAAGGCAGTCAAGCCTAATCAATTTATATCCCTCAATCTCTACTTCAGCGTTCGTAACAGAGGAATTGAGCCAAGATTCCGAAACCGCTAAAATTCCATACTCCTTTTCAGTCATTAAATTCCTCACCTCAGACTGTACATGTAACTTGCAGTACAGGCCATGAAAACAAAGTTTGCAAGATATCTTATTTTCTCTGGAAAAATTTATTTGTTTTCTCTTTACACTGTATTTTTCTTCTTCAGATTTGTGTTGTCAAGGAGAGGTTGATACAGCGATCAGATCTGCCTCCCCTTGTTGTGGAAATAGGTTTGCTATTTTTGTTTTTCTTTTTATCTTAATTTGCAGATTTAAAAGATGAGCCAACTCAAACTCATGTCTGAATGTTTATTTTTGCAGTTGCTAGGTTTAAGACAGATTATTACATTTCTGGAATTGCATACCTTAAGAGTGACTTGGTAAGCCTGTTGGAATTATTGATATTCTTTCGAAATTAGCCGTAGTTAAACTCTGGAAGCTCAGATTTTGTACCGATGGAGCTTGATAATGCCTGCATTACTCTAAGTAAAATTACAGTCAAACCTTCACTAACTGCCACCTCTCGACAACAGCCACCTCTCTACATTGGTCGCTTTTTTTGTCCTGGCAGACAGTACACACATTGGCTCTTGTTTAAACCTCTCTACAATGGCCACCTGTCTACAACAGCAATGGCCATGAAAGCGTGTCTCCAATTGTCAAAATAACTTATCAACAACAGCCAGCTTTTTCATCAGCCACTGATGAAAAAGTCAAGAATGGTCATAAAATTTGATCTGTATCGCTCGCTGATGATTAATCACGTCATGCAATATTGTATTTTGATTGTGTTACTGTTAGCAAATATTGACTATCCTTGCTTGTTTTGTCACGTTAACATTTTGATTCAAAACATTATTCATGTTTTTTGTTAATTTTATCTCTGTGTAATTATTGAATTACCATCATGGGATACAGTTAGCAGAAAAATAGTACAATAAATGTGTTTTACCTCCTAAAAATGATTTTTCATATTACACCCCATTGTCATTGCCATTGTCTAGAGGTTTGACTGTAGGTAGACATACTGAATTCCCTGATTAGGTCCATTCAACCAAGAGTTGGCAGCCGAGAATAATCTGGTTACCAGTTCCCTGGCTGAATAACATTCCTGAAAAAAGCGAGAGAGGGTCCCCACATAACTTGTCCTGCCTGTAAAACCCACAGGAAAACCAAGACTAGGATCATTAAAATTTGAATTATTTTGTGTATGTTTTCACAGGTCATACTGTCTTACATGACGAACATTGAAGCTGGCACAAGTAAGGTGAATAAACGTAAATTGTTAAACCATTCACCCCTGGAAATTTTGCTGAAAAACACGTTTGAAGCTAGTCGAGTGGTTTTCTTGTCACTGCTGTGCTATAAAGAGCTAAAACTTACCATAAAGCCATTTACAGGTCATACACTTTGCGGCCTTCTGATCCAGATGCAAAATATTAGCTTGTGAAGTTCGGGCATGGGCAGAAAGTAAAATGTTGCAAATTTTTTGGGTGGTTAAAAGTGACAGCAGTTTCGCTCTCTCTCCTCCCTTCTTTTTTCACTTTTTTTGCCTCATTTTTTTTTTCTTTTACTGGGCATTTAGTAGATTTCATTTTGGTGGGAAATGCTTTTAGGAAAGCTTTTAGGGTCTTAGAACTGATGAAAGGAATGGTAGGTGGATAGTGGAACAAGATTTTCATGGAAATTTTCGGGTTAATGTTACATGATGGTTGCCTTTTTATCCAGTGTCCTTGACTGAATTTTGCTCATTCTGTTATGGTTTGAAAGATTTCTTCACTGTGCAGAAGTTAGGGGACAAAGTTGTCCTTGACCATTTAAACTCATGACTTTACAAGTGGTAGAAGGGAGGTGGATCTGTTCAGGCGGTTACGAGTGGATCAGGGGCAAATGGGTTAAGACTGAAACTTTGTCATTTTTCCTCTGAATAAAACACAAAAGAAGTTTAGTATAGTTCCTTTACTTCATAAGCAAGTTTCGTTTATTGAGTCATTCAAATGTCTTTTGTGTCTATAAGGGCCTGTTGCTGGAGTAGTTGCAGTAACCTGTAAATTGCTTACTGAAAATATTATTTTCCTGCTCTGATAACATGTTAAATAATAATACAATATATGCAGGTTTTAGTATGTTCAGATGATTGATGATGATGTGACTATTATTCTAGATCACATGACTGGGAAGACATTGAGATAATGTCAAAATATTGTGTTAATTCTGCCAAATTCTTTGCCCCGAGTCAGTAATGTTATTTTTGTTAATACCTTAAAACACCACTGTAGGCCTTTTTCAAAAAATAGCATAATACTCTTTGTTGTCCCTCCGAAATTTTGCATAAACATTTTTTTTTTCATTTTCTCTTTATTGCCCCAAGAGAAAATATTTAAAACAAAGCTTATGCAAAATTTTAAAGGGACAACAAAGAGTATTATCGTCTCTTTGAAAAAGGCCTATTTTACTCATTAATTTTATAAAAAAATAAAAATAATACATTTTTAATTTAAAGTATTTTTTATCATTATTATAATTGTAGGTCAAAATCAAATTCAGGTTCAATTTTTTTAACCTAGGTTGATTTTGTCAATTACCTTTGTCTCCTGGCCCTTATTCATGAATAATGAAGGCCAGGAGCTATTGTAGGTCAAAATGAAATGCAGGTTAAAATGGTTTCAACCTTAGCCTGCTTAAATTTTCTTTGTCTCTTAGCACTAATTATTCTTGATTATTGTTAGCCTGCGTAGCTGGCAGTATTGTGTGGGTGGGTGTGGGTGCGTATTTTGGTGGCAGAGCCGTGTTCCAAAAAAGGGAGTAGGGATGAGGCGGTTGAAATACCGCCTGCCAGAAAACCCCGGTATTTTGAATAGTCCGCACACCAGTGTGCGGGGAAACGGATTGGTCGAGGGCCATACAAATGTCAATCATGTTAGATGAGCCTTCGCATATATGTCCCAATTTAGGGAGCAGATGGCAAACTGAAGAAGACGTACATGTAAAGTGATTGTGATTGTGATTTCCACTTTAAAAAGAGCAAAATTGACGACCAAATTGCCGAAATGGCATCTTTAAACTTCACAGTGCTGGAATTGTCTTTATTTAGAGGTAAGAAACAAAGGTAAAAATTAAAACACTATACAACTGCATCTGAGATCAAATCCTATGAGGAACACCTACAGAAGAATAAACCACCGGAAATGGTTACTCAGTATGCATGTAACAAACCAGCTTCATGACCTTTTAATGTTAAGCCTGGTGTTGCAAAAAAAGATTTACTCAGTCAAAGTTTAGAATGATACATGCACTGTGTAGTGCTAGTAACCTTCACGCGGGAGCCGAGAAAATAAAAAAACCTCTGTTTAAGCAAACTCACAAGGTCACGTTTCACATTATCACGAGCTTAGGAGTCGTGTTTAGCCTGTCAACGCTTATTTCTTAACTGTCTCGCCCGAAAATAATCGGAAGTTTCAAATTGCAGGTTTCTCTTTGACTGGCTGATCTAATTGCGATCAGCTAAGGTGACAAAAGTGGGCGGCATTTAGAAAAATCATGGTTCTCTGGCAGGCGGTATTTCTCGCGGCTTCGCCACTCGTGACGGCTCTGCCGTCAAATCTCACTCAACTATATTACAACGGCTCCGCCGCCAAATGTCACTCGACTACTACACAATACTGCCAGCTACGCAGGCTAGATTATTGTCGGAACTGTTTCTCCAGACAATAAACTCACGCTCACGATAAAGAACAGAACTGTTTTAATGCTGCTAACTCTCCCTCGGTATAGATTACTAACTCTTGCCATGTGCTTTTTTGCTGATCGATCATTTCTTGAAAACGACATCCTATAATATCCATAATCCTAGCTCCCAGGCCCCAACGACCTTAGGGTGCGCCTGACTAGTTTACAAAGTAAAAAAAAAGTGAACGAAATATTCTTAACATCCCAGTATCAACCTATGAATTCTCACATTATGAACAATTAGGGCTATGGAACAAAGGTGATAGAGAGTCAACCTACATTTTGAGGTTGAAACCATTTTAACCTACAGCAGAGACAAAGGAAGTTGAGAGCCAATGATGTTGAAAATTTTTAACCTGAATTTAATTTTGACTTATAACATAGTCAGGTTTATGTAAGCATTGAAAAAAAGCCCTCCACTTGCTACCTGCCACCCTCATTTTAGCACTGTAGCGTGAAAGCAGTTGATGCATTGATTTGACAGACATGTATTTTCATTAGCAGCTGCAATGGCTTAGGAAAAAGTTAATATTTTCCTAAGTTGTTATAGCTGTTGGTGTTAATATTCTGTTCAGCTAAATGGAGAAGAAACTCATGATTTATAGTTATGCTAATCTCTTGTCTCTGGGTTTTAATGTAGCCTGCAAGTACAGCTGTTTCTTCTCGCTTCCTGCACCCAGGGATTTTTTGGGAAAGACAATGTAACTGCATTTCTTGCCCAAAAATTCCTAACTGATGACAAACCTGTCCAGAATCTAGTCAGGAGCTCTGAATGGTTGATGTTCTTAATTTATTCCTTTTTCCATTGTTTGTTAATAATAGACAGAGACAAAAGGTCACCAAGTTCAAATATAAATGCAATGAATCTTTCACAAAACTCTTATTGTTCTTGGAATATATTCTTCTTTACAAGAAGCATTTGAGTTTGTTGGCACTAGTTCACAGAAGAACTCAAAGTTTTATGATTATAGACCCAAAGAAATGATCTCAAACAAACTTACAGCTGGAACCTCATTACTATGGAATAAGTTATGTAAACTTTGATTTACATGATCAGTATGGACATTTGGTCCCAAAATGCAGAATTTTCCCTTTTAAACATCCCTGGCAGCGAGGAGCGAGGAAAGAGGGTTATATTTGCAGGCTATGTTTCTCATTAAAAAAAAGAACAAAATAAAATATTCATAAATACGTAGCCCTTGATATTTCTCACTAAATTTGTAGTCAGAATATTTGGATGGATTTGTAGTGGTTTTTTATGTACTGTGTAAAAAACAAGCAGGAGTGTATTATCAGGTTTAAAAACTCGGTTTCGCCTTGAGTTTTTAAACCTGATAATGACTTCAAAATCAAATGGCTTTGAATGGCTTCAAAAACTCTCATATAGATCAACTCATTCTTGCACTAATATTTAGATTTCGGTTATTTTGGGCTAAGAAATTCGACATAAAGTTTAGCCTTGTCTTTATCAGATACAAAGACACTCATTAAATATTAAGTTCTTTTGTTTTTTCGTTATGAATTATTAATGAACTTTTGAATATTTAATCCTTGCTTTGTGATGATCAGTAGTGTCTGGATTTATTTTCAAAGCTTCGTGACACAAAAAACACCTTCGTTTGCAAAAACAGTGGGAAAGAAGTTAGAAATGGTGACCCCAAAGTATTTATTTTAAAATTAATATTTAGTTAGGTTCACCAATTCTTGGCTAGTTCACCACAACATAGCCTGTGTACAAACCCCCTCCCCTCCCCTTAGGAAAAATCGGTCTGTACAAAGGGTACCGCAAAAGCCCGTGGTGCCACTATGCAGGCCCATAACAGTCCCTCCCCCCCATGAAAGATACACCGACACACAGGAGACTACATCCCCTTCTCTTTATGAACAGTGTGTGTGTTCTTTAATGTCCTATATTAAAGACCCTAACTGTTGGTCCGGCCAGGTTTTGAACCAACAGCCTCCCGCTCAGCAGACTGGTGCTATCAGTATTATTCTCATCGTTTTTATGTTTTTTCATCTTAATATAATGTATGATGTAACAGAAAGGTCACGTAGTAGCTCACCGACCACAGCTAAGGATCGTTACACCTCGTGGTCTCAACGAGCCTGAGGAAATATCAGCAGATGCCTTGTCAGTCAGAGGATTTGAACAGTACCGCTGTGATGACTATCATTTGGGTAAGACTTGTGTTTTTTTATTAAAAGTACAAGTGGTAAAATTTACTTATTTAATATCAGGGCTCAAAAAAGTCCCATCCAGTTAAGTCCAGGATGAGTAGTTTTTCGTGCTTACAGCAAGGAGCTGAAAAGTGTGAGCTCCTTTAATTAACTCGCATTCTTTCATGCAGACGTTAACCAATCAGAAGTTGAGGACATTTTCCAGCTGGCCTCTGATTGGATTAAATCTGTACAAAAGAATTTGAACAAATCAAAAGCGGTCACACTTTAGGGCTCCTTGCTGTAAAGCTTAGGCCCAGTTCAGATGCCGCTCATGTGCCAAACCTAACTGATGAATTAAGTATGGCAGAAGAGCAGTGTCTGAATTAATTTGGTACAGCAGTTTTAGTTTGGTGCGGCAAAAGCATTAAGTTTGACAGAGTCTGTTGGACTTCACTTGGGCTCGAAACACGGTGCGCCTTCTAAATCAGATGTTGCGCCAGTGTCGCTCCAAACTCGAACTTGATTATTTGGGTTCAGTATGTGAAAAGTACAGCATATGAACCAGGCTTGACTTGCTCAATGAGAAAGGTTCCAAGCAAATCATCCTCTTATAAAATCATCAACTGAGATGAGTAAGAAGTGGCCCTGGGCAAGTAAAATGTTGCATTAATTTTGACTGATATTGTGATACAATGCAATGAAACAAAATTATGGGACTTTGTTCTTCCTCCTTGGGTGTAAAAAAAAGCAAAATCCATACAAGCTCAACTTACTACCGTATTTTTACAAATGGTAGCAATGAAAGAATTATTTATTTGTAGACCTAATGCTTTTTTTGCTAATTGCTTTTTGCAGAAAATGTTGCAGAGGAGAACTTGTTCTACATTGTTAGCCCTAAAGACCTCGTTTTGGCCAAGGTGAATTTAGTAATTCCTCAGTGTAGGAGCTCGCTAAAAATTCAAAACTTGACTCCCAAAAGAAGTGAGTCACCTGTTTATGGCCCAGTATTATCCAGACTTTCAAAAAAATCCTTCGTCTGATTTCAAATGGCGCAGGACCTCTCGCGACTTTGTCGCTCACTCGGCTGCTTCGTAGCCTAAAAAGCTCGCCCCGCTCACTAAGAAACTCGTGAGGTCAACTTCTGGCAAGTCTAAATATTATATTGAAGTTGGCTTCTCTTCAAAGATGGTAATACTGTGGAGGCAATCCTCATGAACTTTGTAGAAACTTGCCAAGCATGCAAAACATGGCTCTTAAATGTGCTTCTATATTTAGGACATATTGTATGTTCAAGAGTGAATCAGCTGCTGATTGCCTGGAAGTTGATGCTTTGTAAATTACATAAAACAATGGTTTTATGCCATTTAAAATGCTTAGTGTTTACAGCGTGTGTGTTGAGTATGTGGAGTTTTCTTTTAGCCTAGAAACATTGATGATCACCTCAAGTGGCTGATTGATCATGGCAGGTTTGAGGTAAGCATAGGTAGTATGGTTAATAGGCCTCTTTAGGTTGTATGTTCTGTTTTCCCACTACAGGTCATGTGATAATACTCTAGGGAACTTTTCCGTTCAAATTTCATCTTATTCACGTGCATATCTATGCATAATTTATAAAACGACGAAGGGTCAGGTGCCCTTGGGACCTCTCTTGGGAAAACAAAACATACAACTGCAGACGTTCTATCCTGCTGAAACAGACGGATGGAACGCGTTGGATGATCCAAACTCATTCAGACGAACTTAACTGAGCCAGACGTCAAACTTAACGTGAACTTAACTCACAAAGTTTGGTTTGTCTCATGAAAAGTTGGACGTTTGACCTAGGTCAAAGTGCCCTACATGGCAATGGGCAGCAGTATAAATAATAAATGGGCTGCAAGATGGAAAATATATTGACAGCAACCTTTGTCTCTGTGCATCATGAATTGCCTGTGCAACAGGCATTATTGAGGGCACTCAGGTGGCTTTTTAGGGAATGAGTGCAAAGTGCAAGACACACAAGTGGAGGAGAAAGAAAATAATAACTGTTTTATCCTTTTTATCTCTCTCTTCCCTCTTCTTGCATGTCTCGCATTTTCACCCCAACACCCAAAAACTCACATGAACACTCCAGTTTTGGCTCCTGTGGCCCACAGCACTAGCACTAGAAGTGCAGGGGTTTTACATACTGTGAGTAGACTTCAAGAGAAGTGTGTCCTTTTAGTGGGTTTGTTATCATTCTATTTAAATTGATAATGGTAAGCTTTTTCATTTAATCAGTGGTATCTGTTTGTTGTGTAGGAAGCCTTGGTTGCAGCAGAGACAAACAGCAAGGAAGTCAAGAAACATAATCAGCAGGTTAGTTAAAAGGTACAAAAACTTTGGCACAGTGTAATCTATTTTGCCTTTAAAAAAAATGATGTTATTTAGAAACAGATAGTTCTAGGTCAAGATTTCTGGGAGTTTAAGGTTTCACTACGGCGACGGCAATGAGAACGTCCAAAAAATTAATAGACCTGTTCGGCTATTAATAAACTCAATGTTTTATCCAATTCAAACCCTTTGAGAATAAAACGTTTTTGTTTCAGAAATTTCCATATCATTTAAATGTGAATGCCACATTATAATGCAAATACAATACACAAAGAATCTTAACCCCAGGAGATTTGAATTGGGTACAACGCTGAGTTAGTTTTTTGATTAGCAAAACAACTACTTTGCACGTGCAGCACACTTTTTTTTGGCACATTTCTTTAGCATAACTAGGACGTGAATTGCCAAATTCCACGTTTTATTGACAACGTGAACATACGACGACGAATTTCTCTTTCTCTTTTTAAATTTGGATATCTTTCTTAAGAATTCAACTCTAGGAAAGTTCACCTGTATTAGACTAAGTAAGCGAGTTGGGATGACCGCGCTGAAGTTTCAAAGAAAGCGAACTCACTTTTTAAGTCACGTTTACGCCATCGTCGCCTTGGTGGTTTCTTAAACACCCTATTATCAAAAAAAATGCTCCTGTAGTTTGTAACACTGTGGCTGCTTTTTTAGGACATTGGAAGGTCATATCTAAAATCTCTGATGGAAGAAGGAAAGTATGAAACTGCTGCGAGGTTTGTATTTCCTCACGTGTATTTATTTGTTTTTATGCATTAAGTTTCACTAAAATGAATTCATGTTTTGTGCTCTCAGGGAGAGATGGAGAAGAGATTATTTTTGATAACCGTCTGTCGCTTCGAAGAACGTCTTAAAGCAAAATTCAAGAAAGAATAACAGATTTATTTTGTAAAATACTGTAACACAAATAGTACCATGTAAACGTACCGTTGAAGAGGTTTTATTGGCAAGCGATTTTTAATCATTTTTTACAACATAATATAGTATTTATCACAGAAAAGTACTGCTCAGTAGCTTTCATTCGAATGGTCCCTCTTTATGAGTTCCTTTGTCCACAGACTCAAAAGTTAGAACTACCTTGTACAGCATCATAAACAACACCATTGAAAAAAACTGTTCATTAGCTTGTCCAACCATAGGCTTTTCTCCACAGAATAAAGAACTTGGGACTTTATTACATGTCTCCAAACTTACTCCACTGAGTTCAATTCTTTTTTAATTCTTATAGGGTGTGCGTCAAAGTCTTGGGTGATGATAAGAAACTTTGGGAGGATGAGGTGTACAAGTTTGCTAGGAAACATCAATTGGAAGTAGGTTTCAAGTTGTTCTTTAATAGAAATTTGATTTTGCCTCCACTGTGACTAGTGTTGGCTTTTTGCGCATTTTGCATGATCTATTGTTTGCTCTGTTAAGGACATATTTTCTTCTTTGGTGATATTAGATTCGTAATAGCACGGAAAAATTAGCCTCTCACGCACACATTAGGAAACTTAAGCAACGACGATGACGACGGCAGTAAAAACGTCTCTTAAAAAGTGAATTCACCCTGTTACAAAATTCATCGCTCTCATTCCAAGTCGTGTAATTTGTTAAATGGTGGTGAATTTTCTGGAGATGAATTCTTAAGGACAGTATCTAAGTTTTTGTGTTCACCCCCTGCACAAAACGTGAAATTGGGCATTTTCACGTCGTAGTTGTGCAGTGACAGCAAAGAAATGTACAAAAAAGCGTGATGCACGTGCAGAGCTGTTGGTTTGCTAATCAAAACGTATTGCTTTTTCACGTTCTCGTTGCTGTCGTCGTTCTCGTTGGTTAAGCTCCCTAATTCTTGCTTGTCTCATGGGCTTGTTTCCCAAGTTTGTGGGAGGCTATGGAAAAAGCGGGGTATTGTGTGAAATTTCAGCAGCACTACCGAGTGATTACTGCAAGTGAAACTTAAGGATGGTAGTGAGATCCATCCAAACTTGTTGGTAGTTAAAAAATAATAATGTTTTGTTGTTGTTGTTGTTGTTGACCAGGCCATTGCACCGTACATCCCAACAAGCGCTGTGAAACTAAGTTCAGCAATTTATGAAATGGTTTTGTACGACTTCCTGAAAAAGGATTACAAGGTAATCACTCCTGGCGTGTTATATTCATTTCTATGTATTTTCCGTAGTGATACTGAAACTCCGAAGATTTCTTCTAGCCTGCGAATACAGCCGTCTCTCCTTGCTCCTCGCCGCTTGGTAGGTTTCGCTGGACAGATGTCTGCGCATCAACGATGGAAATTGCATACTGATGACGTAAAATCTGTCAAGAATCTGGTCAGGAGCTCTTATTGGTAGACGTACTGATCATATTGTTTTAGCTATTTCTGTCGTTGAGGCGCAGACGACGGTCTCTCCCGCAAAATATCCCAAGCGGCGAGAAGCGATGAGAGACGGATGTATTCATAGGCTAGATTTCCTTTCATCTGAAACAGATTGTTCGGCAAAGTCACCTTTGAGGTCTTGAAAACTGACGACCACTTTACAACATAAACATATGCGACAGCTATACGCGTATGTTGCAAATGAATCCCCCCTTTGTGAAGAAATTCTCCAGTACGTGATGACATCACTTTATGCGTGTCATCTGATTGGCTATGGGCAGGATGTCAGGTGATATCAGCCAGTGTTTTATTGGTTGTTATCATGGGGCACACTATGTTCATTGGTCGGTATGATAACACCAACAGTCTGATACTGGGCGTCCTTTCTTGCAATTCTCTTCGCTGGTTCGCTTATTACCACAGCTTAGTAAATCTTAGTACAGTTTTTCTTGAAACTGGTGATTCGAGTATTTCATGTTTTTCACTCAGCCGACACAAGCAACCAACGCGCACTATTTTTTATTTTGCAGAAATTTCAAAACCTTATAAAGGATTGGCCTGCAGACTTGTACAGTGTTCAGCCAATCATAAGCGCAGTGCAGGTAAGCGATCAGCCAATCGTTAGTGCCGTTTGGGGAAGAGTTCAGCAAATCATTAGTGCTATACAGCCACTGTTCAGCCAATCATTTGCACCCTGCGAATCATAAGCGCTTTACAAGCGGCTTTTCAGCCAATGATAAGCACCGTACAGTCGAATGATAAGCCGATCATAAGCATATTACGTATGAGTGATCACGCAGTCAAAAGCGCAGTCCATAACTGCAGTATGAAAGGGTGGAAACATTAGTTGAACACAACACTTTCTTCAAAGAGCGTTGAAACAGAGAGTTGTGGCTGTTTTCACATTTCTTTCTTTCTTTTCTGTTCTTTCTTTTTTTTTCTATTTTATGTCTTGTTAGGACCAGCTGGAGAAAGATCCAGACAACCGTGTGCTTTTGGAAACTCTCGGAGAACTGTAAGCTGTTGAGAATGAAATTATGTACTTTTTGTCCCCTCATTCAGTGACTGACATTTGCCCTCTGGTGTTCCATTACAGTTACACTAGACTGACAAGATATGACAAGGGACTGGCCATTTACCTTAAGTAAGTTGATAAGTTTCAAATTATCAGTTAAACCTGTCTGCCACTGAAAAATAAGTCTATCCTAAATTTGGACGTTAGAATTTAGGAGGTTAAAGAAAATGTAACGGAAATTAGTGCTGAATGGATGTTTTTAAGTCGGATGAAAATCATTTTTTACCATCCACATTTCAAACGGAGTATTTTCAACGACCTTTCAAGCGTATGAAGTTGCGAACAAGCATTGTTTTAATTGCTTTATGTAGTTTTTAAGACAGAATGATTCAGAACTAGAAATTACGGTTGCAGAAAGAGGAATTTGGGATCTGGTTTCCAAGAACGTTATGTTGCGTTATCTCCGTGGTTTTGAGTTACTTTTGAGTTTGAAAGCGTTGTTGTTTGAAGCGGTTGGAGGGGCGCCAAGTGAGAAATTTTTAGTTTAGTCGGCTCAGTGAAGTCTAGGCCAAACGTAGAACTTTTAATGAGTCGAACCAAACTTGGTGAGTTACGTTCACGAAAAGTTCGACGTCTGGCTCAGTAAAGTTCGTCTGAATGAGTTTGAATCGTCCAACACGTTCTATCCGTCTGCTTCAGACGGATAGAACGTCTAAAGATCGTCTCCGGGACAAACGTTGATCATCTTCACATGCGACGAACTAAACTGAAAAATTAAAAACTGGTATGATAATGTATATTTAGCCGCGTTCGGGAAAAAAATTTTTACTGATCTGATTCAGTTGATTGGTTTGACGCGTCCTAAGTTCGACGTCTGTCCCAACAGACGATCTTAACTTAATTTAAGTCGACCCAAATTAGAGATTGATTCGTCTCATGAACAGTTCGACGTTTGGCCTAGGCCTTAAACGAAATTTATCACGAATATATGTAATAAAATTCTTACTTTCTTTCACAGACTTGGTCACACTGATGTGTTTAACCTGATCCATAAACACAACTTGTTCGATTCAATCCAGGACAAGATTATAATGCTCATGGACTTCGATAAAGAGGTAGCTATAACTACTTCTTGTAACCTTTCCATCGAGGTCGAAATGTTCACGAGAAATTCCAGATTTCTTACTAGAAAATAAATGGTACCACGTGATAGTATTACTTAAGAGGTTTCATTTGAATGGTCTGAAGATAAGATTTCATCGACGGACCCAAAAGTTAGAACTTTGCTATAAATAAGAAAGTACTTAATTGGACAAAAAACCTCATTCTTTTTTATCTTCTTTTTTTGCAGAAAGCCGTGAAGATGTTGATTGACAATATTGACAAAGTGCCTGTAAGTTTAGTTATGATGTTCTTTGATGTTCTTTTGTCCTTTACGCAATTTGTGAAGCCCCCGAAAATATTAAACTTTTTTGCGGTAACTGATAGGTTGAAGATGTCGTGCGTCAGCTAAATAAAAGATCTGAGCTCCTGCACGTGGTAAGTGAAATTTGACTCAATCTGTTGTTGTTGTTGCTGTTTGTTGTTGTTTTTGTTAAAAAAAAAAAACTGAACGAACTCCGGTCACTAAAAGCATTGTCCATAGAAGATTAGACTGGATTGTTTCGTAAACAAACACATTTCATATTAAGAACCCACAAAACACTTATGGATTTCGTCCCAAGACTCAAAAGTTAGAATCACGTTGTGCAGTATAATGAATTGTACCACAGGAAAGCACTGCTCAGTCGCTTTCAGTTGCCTACATGTATGTTACGAACTTTAGGATTTCATCCACAGACTCCAAATGTCGAATACCTTGTGCGGTATAATAAACAGTACCACAGGAAATTTTCATTTGAATGTTCACGCTTTAGGATTTCATCCACAGACCCAAAGCTAGAACCACCTTGTTCTGCATTACATACAGTGCTAGAGGAAAGCATTTGCTCAATATATTTCGTTTTAGTGTTGAAACTTTAAATTTTAAATGCTTTGTACATAATGTACTAAGTCAATCTTTGTTCTCGATTCAGTACCTTGATGCGCTATTCGTCAAAGATCCTCAAGCTGGGATGGATTATCACGAGTTACAGGTACTAAATGATCTGTTGCCTTGCTACGAGTTTAGGTTGGTTAATGTTATGTAAATTGTGATTGGAATTGAACCTTGCAACTTGTGCAAATACGCAATCGTTTCAAAGCGAGCTAAAACCTAGCTTGCAGTCGGTGTAAAGCGCGGGAAAAAATTTAGCATGCAATCGATCATGCGAAGCACGGGAAAATAATTAGGCTTGCAACTGGTGCAAAGCACAGGAAAATGAAGCATGCAGACGGAACAATTTATGACGCGGGAAAGTGAATCATACAATTACTCGTGCAAACTGGCCAAAAAAAGTGCGGGAAAGAAGACTTGCAACTGTTTCTTCCAAGGGTTCGCTATTTTTTTTTTTTTTTTTTTTTGGCTCGTTTATACCATGCTTTAATAAAGTCAACGGCTAAGCGCTTCTGCGACTAAATCTGTTATAACGCAGCATACTGCAGAAAGGACCAGGAATATGAAAAGCACAAACGCTGACTTTCACACGTGTTTCTTGACAGTAAACCTCTGCTCAAAGCCAAGATATTAGAACATCAACTAAACGTTTATTTTTCAAGAGTCCATAAAACTTTTTTCTCCTGTTTGTAGATCCCCCTTTACGCTGAATTTGACCGTCCAAAGCTTCTTACTTTTCTAAGGAACAGCAACTATTACCCTCTTCAAAAGGTAAAACCGTGTATACATTTGTAGTTTTATATGAAGTGGTGTTCACAATGTGATTTAGGCAGACAAGAGCATTTTGGACCTCAGTTGGGCGGGGGTCTGGCTCGAGGGTACAAGGCTTTTTTCACAAGTTGGTGTTCGAAGAGCCGTGTTTAACGAAACATTTTCATCAATAAAGAAGGTGTAAATGGGTTGTTGTCACCTTGAGCGTACAATTTACTATATTCTGGCCTATCCGAGTATAAGCGCAGTAAAGTAGCAAAGCAAATTGAGCAAAAGCACATGGCAATGCCCCTGCAAACCTCCCTGGCGCCCCCCATATCACTTTGGTGAAACCGCTGCTTTAACTTCGTGTAACCTTTTCTAAATAGCCTCCTGTAATTCTGGACTAACTTAAATCGCACTGTTGTAACCTTCCAGTCTGGGGGAGTAGCCATACCCGCCGGGATCAGCCTCCTCCTTAGGCGCTTCGTTTTTCGCATGGTTTCGCATAGAGGCGGGCGCGAAACGCGAGTAACTGGTGACGAAGCCAGGGTCCATGGGAAGGGTAAAAAAAGGAGGCGCCCGTTTTCTCCTTCCCGCCTTCCTGTGCGCGCAAATTTCCATTGAGAGAGAGAGAGACGTCTGGGTACGAGGCAGCCCCGGGATCCTTCTCTTCTACAAGTGTCCCTGCCTTTTAAGGGTCTCAAGCCCAAAAATGATGGGAGGAGTTTGTTACTCAACTGAGTTTCTGTTATGACTTAGGGGTTAAAGTTCATTGCAGCCACGTCCATAGGGCGAGTGTCTGCTATCTTTTGTTTAAAG
>NC_133203.1:8517190-8559690 GCF_958299795.1 Porites lutea | reverse complement strand
TCGCCCTGGGTCAAGAATTTAAAAGCTATTACCGTGTCGATTGCGTCGTCTTCATTCTTAAATTCATTTCTGTGGTTTTTGCAGTGTCTCCTTACTGCAGCGTTTGAGCAAAGTACAGCAGAAGGGTGTTTCTGTAGATGGTAAGTTTTCTGAAATGAAACTGTGGTCCTGTTGCTCGAAAGAAAAAGTACTGGCTCCAGTTGCTCAATGCACCGTTATCCACTGTATGGCACAATAAGTTTTCTTGATACTTATTCGTTGGATAGTGATTTACTGGTGGATAGAGGTATCCAGTCATTGATTGAACTGGAGCCATAGCCTGCGGAGCATGGCGATTTTGTTCAAGCTAAGTGAGCGTGGGGCGAGAGCGGTGAAGCCGCGATGAGGTTGGGGCGAAAAGACCACTAATCCGGGCGGGCAGGCGAGGGGCTGCTAAGAAGCAGCAGAAAACATAGACTTCGTCCTTCCCGTCATCCATATCGGCTTCGTGTGGCGTTGGCTTGCAAGTCCCCCACAACTCGCTACCTCTGCGTGCATATCATATAAATGTCAACTAAGGTTAGTCTGGGTCTTCAGGCGTCAAACCTGTAATTCGTGCACGTTCATTAATTTATTACGGAAATAAACTTCATTATAAAGACTCTAAGTTTTGGCACTACAAGCATTCTCTGCATCTGAAACGCGAAGTAGCGTTCTCTTTTTGCCTTTGGCGTTATTACGGCGTACGATACTAATCGGTGTTCGTATTGCTGCGACAAAGCGCTTCTTCATCGTACAATCTAAGCAGTGTTACTAAAAATAAAATTTGCTTTTCTTTGGTAGATGAAACAAAATGTCCTGTGTGCCAGGGAGCCATCATCGCAGAAGGTAGGCTAACAATAAAAACTCAATCATTTTATTAGTACCCATTTATCTGGAGAACCTCGTCCCGGGTAGAAGCGTCACGATTCTACTCGAGTTACCCTGAGGCGAACCAGCTTTCCCTACTTTTCCTTACAAAACTTAGCTAACTTTTTTCATAAGAGACAAAAAGTTCGCTCGGCTAGAAAGGTGAGCAACCTAGGCGGGTCACCCTTTTTAAATGGTAAAGTCACCCTCCTAGCCAGACCAACTTTTCTACACACAGACACTTTGGCTCGTTCAGTCGGGTCAACTCGGTCAAGGTGAGACAATCATAGCATGCGCAAACACCGTCGTCAGCTCTGGGTCAACTTCTGTCTCACATAAACGTTCGCTAAAATTGATTGGGCAGGGAGGGTGACCCTCTTTCCAAGGACAACTTTTCTTCATAAAACGGGGCCTTAGTTACTCATTCCAGTTGATAGCCGTTCGTCTTAACCTTTTCTGAATATCCTTCTTCTATTGCCGTTTGTGCTTTACACAGGTTTTTTTTTAAGTTTTTAAGTTTTTAAAAACTTATCTTTTTCAGACTCAAGAAGAGCCTCACACGTCGTTGTATTCTTTTGTAAACATGTGTATCACGAAGACTGCCTGCCCGCGCGCGATGTGGTAATTAATGAGTTCTTTGCTTCAAGCTGTATATTTCACGACTCTCATTCTTCGCCAGCAACCGTAATTATGGTGACATTCCGTGTAGTAAATAAAACCCATTATTTACTAACTTGATTCTAACCGGTCTTAAACAGGCGTATAATTTTGATCTTTAAGGTATGCAGGCTCCTTTGAAACACGTTGCTGCTTGGAGCGACTTGTGTGGGCCTGACTTCATGATCTATACTCTTTCAGTCTTCTTGCAGTTTTGTTTGCAGTGTTTTAAGCGTTTCCCACACTACCTTAGCCTCCTCCCCCCCCCCCCCCCCCCGGCTGTTTCTTCATCCACTTAATCAAATAGTGGATGCGGGACTTTGCCAGCAGAGGGGAGGGGGCGTTATTTTACCCAGAGGGGTGGCTGGCCGCAGTGGTTATTTATAGCGATTTTTTCACTTCCCTCTCGCGCCTCTCCTGCTCATCTCCCGCTCGGCTAAAAGGAAATGGAAAAGAATGCTATGCAGGCTTTATAATTAAACCTGGGTCAGCCTCAACTTGTTCGTAGGTGTTTCTTCTCTTGTGTTCCACCTTTTTAATAGCGGAAAGAGGGACTGAGGCGTTGGAGGTTCGATTGTGTGGGTGAAGAAAAACTGGACGAGTTTATAACGTAACTCAACAACATACACCCTTTTATTAAGTTCACTAGTGAACGCTCAGCAACGTCTATCCCTTTCTTAGATGTAAACATTCAACTCCACGACGGTAAAATAAAAACTGATCTTTACTGCAAACCTACAGATAAACACCAACACTTACTGCACTCTTCAAGCAACCCATATCACACTAAAAAGTTTATTCCCTACAGCCTAGATCTTCGGCAAAACAGGTACCTCGAAAAGAAGCCTTATAAGAGAATAAACCAGCCACCAGAGATATAAGTGACCGCATCCCTTTTACAGTTACCTATAATCCAGCTCTACCTAACATCCATGAAATACTCCTCAAGAAACAACCTTTCTGCAATCCACCGAACGCTTACGAACTGACATCTTTAAAGAAGTACCTGTCGTCGCTTTCCGCCGTTCACCAAACCTTCGTGACCTACTCGTTCGTGCGAAACTCGCAAACAACGACAACACACCCAAGCCCCCTGCGGGCACATTCCTTTGCAACTCCAGACATGGCTTCCTCACCCGCCCATACATTAACCATGGGAAAACATCATACACTTTCACCAACACGGGAGAAACAAGACAAATAAAATATCGCATTACTTGTGACTCAACAAACCTAACATATATGATCCAATGTAAAAGATGTAAAAAACAACATTTGGCTGAAACTAAACGCACACTTCGTGAACGCTTTAAAGAACATAGACGGGTAACAAACAATCCACTCCACGCAAACGCCACAGCAGCAGTCCCTTCCCACTGTAATCAACCTGGCCACTCGATCGCAGTTATGGAACTTATTCCGCTGGAATTACAACCCACCCTCAGCATGTCACGCCCTAAAGCAAGAGTAGCGTACCTCATAGACAGAGGCAAAACCCTGTCACCAGACGGTCTGAACCGAAGGAGACAACATTGAACTGTTTCTATTTCTATTTTTATTGTATAATCATTTACCTGTATATTATTCTATCCAGTATTTAGAATTGTAGTTAATTATTAACCACTTATGTGAATTTTAAATTCAAATTTTAGGAGCCGTTAAAAGATATTTTCTCTCGGTATAGCTCTGGCCCTGAGGAGGGCTAATTTTGTTAGCCGAAATATTGGCTTATAATAAATCAGCCCTTTGCCGTAGTGCCAGCCCTGCATTCCATTTTGTAATATTTTTGTTTGATTCTATAGGGCCCGTTTTGCCAGATTTGCACAGCACACAGCCAGGTGAAGAGACGGCGGTCCCAACGCGTGGCAACCTCAGAGGCACGTCTGTAATAATCCTGAAGTGAAAGAGTTTAGCAATTCGTCCAGTCTATTTCAAGTCACCAGGTGACTTGACAGATGTTCTTGGTCGCGATGATCATGATAAAGAAGTTCTTTGATTGTCATGTTTTTCGCAAATGAATCCTGTTGGGTGATACTGAACATGGTTATCGTACAGGAAGTTAATTCTGACAAAATAAAATATCTGTAAGTGTTGACCTGGACACTATCATTGAAGCAGCAGGGCACTCAACCTCATTCGTATTCTCGGCAGTTAACTGGATTGACACTAATGACAACCATGTTGGTTGCCCTGCGGTGCGGAATTACGGTCACGTGATGACACGCCATTTGCGAGAAGACCTGTTATTGGTGTGATCAAACATAAAAAGGACCCAAACAATGCATCAATTACTCTAAAAAGTAGGAGTTTCAGGAAATAGGGACCAATGAAAATAAAGGTTTTAGAGTTGGTGTTATTTTGGAACACCGATTTCCACCCGTTTGAGCTAGTCCGGTAGGCATTCTCCTCCTTCGAACGCAAGTACACAAGAAAGGCAAGTCATCAAACCTGGACAGACACCAAAATAATTTTCTTACTTTTAGTGCTCCGCGCACCTTGTCCGACAAAACATTCTCATACCTGAGCCTCGACTTAAAGCTAGTTCCAGGTCATCACCGACAGTATGAATCGCAACCAGGCGGCGAAAAGCGCGGGAAACGGTCGGTGTCAAGAGCAGACAAAGGAAAAGAAAAAGACTGGCGCACTTGTCAACCGTAAGCAAAAAGAAACGATGAATTTGAAAAAAAGTTAGTAATTATATTTAAAAAATGGTACAATTGTCTTTAAGCCGTTGAAAAGGGGTAAAAACAATGGTAAAACAGACTCACTCCAGATGAAGTTAGTAATTATATATTTTAAAAATGGTACAATTGTCTTGTAAGCCGTTGAAAATGGGTAAAAACAATGGTAAAACAGACTCACTCCAGATGAATTGTTTATTGTCAGCGATTTATTGTACACAAATACGTTAGAAGGACATATGAAAGAGTCACTTGTACAAAGAGTGTATTGGTTTCACATTGATTGCTTTATAAAATATAGGATTTTTATCTAAGGAGCTCAATTCAAATAAAACTTTGTCGCTGTACCGAGTACACTGGACAAAGAACACTGCCTCGATTTAAACTTGGCAGCTATTATTGCCGGGGTTGCGTTACTCTAGTTGTCATGCAATTATATTATAGCAAGCACTGCGTGACCACCCGACCAACACAACCCCAGCTAAGGAGAATACTAATCAATGTTGTCCCTCATAATTATCGCATCACAGTTAACACGATAGAGGCGCGATGCGCAAATAATCTTCCTATAATTTGTAACAATAAATAATGTTTTAAAAAATACGGGAACGTCGACCGTTTATTTACTTTTTACACTGTTCTGTCCTGTTGATTATAACACAAATTGATCACGCTTGTTTCTGATGACTATAATGCTTCACCGTCGATATTTTTATTCTGAAGATCATGGAAAAGATGCAAAGCACAAGAGTTGTACCGCTCTTCCACTATTACCCCAGTGGCAGAGTACTGACGTTTTTTTTCTAAAGTTATATTCTTCCATCTTCGATTAAACTGGTCGCTCTCTTCAACTACAGCCTTTTGTGAAACAAAATGCAGTCTGTCAAAACTGAACATAAATGCTGAGTCGATAATACAAAAGGCGTTCAGAAAAAAAGAACTCGATATGCACGTTATAATCGAAGTACAACAAAAAAAACTTCCCTTCACAGAGCATGCGCTGACAAATACAAAAAGGTACCTATAAGCTGAAGTTACAAAGAACGTGAAATTAGTTTGAGCTAATAATCAGTCAGATTTTCGCGAATAAAATATTTCCAACGAAACGTCTGTGTTGATGAAATGAGAGTTGTGGATTCTACGTTAATATCATGGGCACCATCAAGCAAATCCAGTGAAGCGCTTTAATACGTATTTCTAGTTCCATGTCGCGTTGTTTCACCTCCCTAAACTATCTGTGCATAATATGAGAGAATTCCCGAGCAAATTGAAGACTATGTCTATATCTCTCGTGCAACCCGCCATCCGAGGGGGAATCATTCCATCCCTTCGGAATAATAACAAATTATACAGGGCGGTTAATGTTTCTGCGCAAGTAACGGCCCTCCAATTCTTATTCCTTCCTCTTTCTTTCGGCAACTTTCACCCCGATGACTTGCAACCATCTAAAACAGAGAGAAGACCAGCTTTCTGGATGGAGGACAATCGCATTCTTGATTATGTTGATTAGGTTGGCTAGTAGCCATCACGACGTACTTGGTACACTGCTAAGTGAAGATCCTAACCCATCCATTGTGCTAAGAATGCCATCTGTTCTATTTACCACATCTAATTCCCTGGAGAAAAAAAACATCAACAAACCACAAAGGGTTATTTCAGCGGTTCATGAAACGGAGCCTTAGATGGGAAATTAAATCATAACAAAAACCTGTGTTTTCCGCCAGGTCAAGAAAACACGAAGGTGCTGACTAAAAGCGTCGCCCCTAGCAGGCAGTTTCCGCTTACATCTGCGTATTCAATCATATGTCATCGTGTTTTAACAGGTTCTTAAGTCACACGACAAACAGGGTCTGGAAGGGTATTCCCGAGCGCGGGGTTTGACCAAAATACAGTGCGGGATTCGGGAAACGTTAGCGGGATACGAGATTTGATTGCTACCCGCCCAGGAAGGGCTATTCGCCAAAATTTGAGCACGGATGCGGGATTGGGAAAGACAACGATATTCGGGATAGCGATGGCGGGCAAGTTCGGGATGCGGCCTGACTCTCGTGAAACGAGCGGGAATGCGGGATCAAGATTCCCCGGCCCTTCCCAGGCCCCAGAGACACCTCATGCAGTACGTGACCACAGAAGGGCAGAGACTCATTTCGTGGGATTTATCTTACGCATAGCGCACCTATATTAATCAGCTATCGGCTTGAGGAAGCGGAAATCTGAAGGTGGGAAAACCGGAAGAGGAAGAGGAGCAAAAGGGGGGAGGGGAGCGGATGTCTGAAACGAAAAAAGGTCGGGGAGGCGTAAGTCAAGAACAGTGAAAACAGGAGGTTCAAGAAGAGCACGATGGTGCCACTAACTACATTGTAGCAGACAATATCCCCACTTACATTTGTTCCGCGCCAGAATTTTCAACGCTGCCCGCCCTCAACGTTGAAGTCGCCGATGATGATGAACTAAGAGCCGAAGGAGAAAACGGCGCACTGCCGCGCACTAAACTGTTCGATATTGTGTGTCCAGAGTTCACAGGAAAATTCAAAGCGGACACTGAATTCATAGGTGCCGTAGAGTAGGCAGTGTTTTTACTAGTAAGTGCTCCCGTAGTGTAACCGCCTTGATTCGATAATGGTCCGTTCGTTAGAGCGTTACGGCCCAAGTTGGGATGCGTAAAGTTCAGCCCCACCACACCATTTGTAGGGGTGGGATTAAGTGAGAATTTCGATCTTGGTTGCGTGGAAAAGCTTCTATGAAGGCGCGGTCTTGGCTCCCCGGTCTGTTTACTGGCAGAAGGTGAATCAGTTGACGATACAGAAGATGACGAATGGGAAGAAAGCGTGACTTGACTGGGTGGAGATTTCGGTCTGAAATGCGGCCTAAAAACAAAGAGAAATGTATCTTAGTGAGGCGTTTATGGTCTTAGAGTACAATCTGATTCGATTTGCTGAGAAGCTGTTACTTACAATAAAGGTTTCTTCCAGCCGGTGAGGTGATCGTACGGAAACAAACCATTTGGTAACGAAAATGAAGACGTCGAGGAGTTGAGACGCGAATCCAGCTCATCTAAGTCTTCAGATAAAGGACTGTAGCCTCGGTCCATGTATATCCTATACAGAAAGGCAATGAATTCATCAAAACGTATATCAGTTTTGTACACGATATGGCGTTAAGTAGTAATCACTGAAAATCGCTGCAAATCACTGCTGACTGAAAATATAACAACACTGGCATTGTAACGGGAATTGCAAACAGCACAGACTTGCAGTGCTTTCTGAACAGTGGTTTCGCCCTCGTTTTTCTAATTGATGGAAATGCCTCATTTTATTGATTTGGGGATAACGATGTGACAACTGTTACTTTAAATACTTGACTACCGTATTTACTGGAATAAGCACCGCAGCACTTAATTAAGTAGTTTACTCCTCAAGTACGGCGCTTATTCGAGGGCGGCGTTTATTTGAAAGTTGGACGCGACAAAGAATGGTATTACCAAAGAATTATTTTGATTTTAATTGTATCAGGACCGCGGCGCTTAATCGAGTACATACTGTACACATTGCAGCCACTCTAACGTGAGGGCTCTTCAGCTTTACCTGCCACCTCGTCCTATTCTTCTCCGCGCGAAACCAATAACTCGCTGTGGAGACGATATTGATGTACAAGTGAAGCGAAATCTCTTGTCACCCAGACCTCCTTCCGCTGGATCGATCCATGGGAGAGGCTGAGGGCAATCGAATCGAGGCTGAAAGAGAACATTCGAAATAAATTCCAACTTTATTGAATCCACAAAGAAAACACGGCTTCATATGTACAAAAATCACTAGCGGATCTAGAGAAGGGGCCCGAGGGGGTCGGGGCCCTGGCACCTTATTTTAAGGCCAACAAAAGCCCGCCGGGCCGAGAAAAAGGGAGCTTAAACGACCACGACAGCGAGGGCTGCGAAAACGTCACTTAAAAATTCTCGTGCTGTTTTAAACTTCACTTTAAGTTTCACGTTGTAGTCGTGCAACGACGGCAAAGAAATATACAAAAAGCGTGATGTACGTGTAAGGCTTTGTTAATCGATGCTAATCTTAACCTATTGCTTTTGCCGTTCTCGTTGCCGTCGCCATCGTCGTTTTGGGGGAAGCCGGCAACCACACCTCCCCCCCTCCCCCTCCCCCCCCCCCACTTATCTCAGGGTCTGGGGGTGAGCGAGTCCCCCACTCGTTGATGAATCCCCCACTGCAAATTATCTCTGGAAATAAAACACTTGTCCAACTCACCGCCATGTATTTGACGCCACGCTTTCTTTTAAATGCAAATCTACCATCCGGATCATCCTCGTCATCTTCAGGTTCTGAAGGAATATCAACCTGCACAACAAGACAATTCAACATCAGTTTGCCTCTTAACAAATGGTTTTAAAGTGAATGGAGAACTAAGCAAGAAACCTGCAGAAAAAGGGCATGGAAGAAATTGAATTTGAAAATCATGATAATAAATCAAGATTAGGATAGCATACCGGAGGAGGCGAAACACGAATGAGCTCTTCTTCATCACTAAACACCAACTGATCTCCTGGTTGAGAAACCTTGGCATGTTGATGAAGTTTGGGTCTCTTGATTCTGAGGGGGGAAGGTCAGCAGTATTAATCTTGTATTTCTTCAACAAAAAAAGTTACACTGCAGAACTCGAACTTCACTGTTCTGTCTTAAAAGCTACTGCTTAATCTGGTGATACGCTTTTAAAACAAATCAAGAAGAAGTAAACCCAGCTGCACTCAACTCTTCTTCTAGAGTTATTCAAGTGAATTCTACTCTTGTGTCTATTAGAGTAATGCCGCTGCCAACGGACCATAACAATTTGACAGTATCAGCAGAGGCGCCGTATTTGAGGGGTGGGGTCATATTTCATGGGTGCTTTTACACTGCTGAATTTGTAAAGGAATAGCTATATTAAAAGTGAATAATATGATATTAGACACTTTCAGTTAAAAAGGAGTATCGTTTATCGTTTTTGTGTTTCGAGATGTATTTTTGCTTATCACTTGTCTGTTTGTTTCAAAGCACATTTGGTTTGTGTGGCTGTAATAACTAGATAGGTGTATAATGGAGTCCACTGTGTATCAAGGCTTCGCTATTAAAACTAATTTCAAGTTATATCGCTTACCCTAATTCATTGATTACATCATTCTTCCCTACCCGTTGTCTTTCCTGGAAGAACAGTTGAAAGATAAGTATGTAGTTTGGTAGTTACAAAAGTAAGACAGGATCAAAACTAATTTTATATCCATTGAATGTCATCCACCATCACTTATTCACTAGGTTTATTATGATGCAAATAAAGTCAAACCCTGATAGAGATGTGATATCCCGGCCCAGTTGTTTGAATGCCGGTTAGCGCTAACCCAGGGTTAAATTTTAACCCACCGTTCATTTTCTTTTTATCAAAAGCACTCCCTCAGGTAATTTTCTCCATTCTTTTTAGAGTATCCAATCATCAAATTGTAGGCAAAGAGAATTTAACTGAGTTTGCTTTTTAGGCTCTCATATCTGAGTTCAAATTTCGCACTAACCCTGGGTTACCTTAACCCAGCTTCAAACAACCTGGCCCTGGTGAATACATGCGAAAGATGACTTTTCAGTCAGTGAGACAGGCAGCTCGGAAGAAAAATTCAAAGTACTCCCAATAGGAGTCGAACCTACATGTACGACCCTCTGGGTACCAGCCCAGAGGCTCTACCACTGAGCTACAGGATACTCGTGGAAGCTAAGGTCACTAAACTAGGTTCATGTGACAAACATCCCACATACTGCTAGGACCAGAATGTTGATACAGTGCTTACACATGATGATGGAGCAGGGAATGAATAAAATAAATAATTTGCTTTTTGAATGACCTTTATGATACACCATTGTGTTAAAACTCACATGTAAGCCTCGTCTCCACAATTCCTGCTCCCTCTCTCCAGCTGTCATCGCACCTGGTGTGACATTTTCGCCATAACCAGCTGATGTCGGCACTGTAAGGTTAGTAGCAGGGGGCTGATATCTGATCATATCCATACACTGTTGAAGGATTTGACCAGCGTAATCTCCAGCGGCATATCTACAAAATCCACAAAGATTTGTTTAGTAAAACTTACTTTGAATCCACAGCCAGCCACGTTTTGCTAAACAATTCTTTCCTTATCTTACCTGATGGGCAAGTGAAATTTTGGGGGGAAATTCATTAAATTACAGAATTACTGTGAGACAAATTGTTTAAACTCTTAATAAATTTAAGTGGATCATGATATTGATATTTTTATTTTTTTCATAACTTTCTTAACTGACATTACCTTTTCTCAAACACATCAACAGTAAGCTTTAGAAGCTCCTTCTTTGAGCTTTCCCTTCGCTTAACCATGTCCAAAATTGTACAAGCTCTATTCAAGTCTCTACGGAGTTTCAGCATTTTCTCGTAGGAAGCCTCGTCATTCTTACGATTCTGAAAAGAAAATAGTCCGGTGAGACATTTACCACAACACTCAGCTTTCGAAAGCACTTCAGAACACTTTGAAAGATAAGAAATGGAAACAACTAGTGTATTGTGCTATAAACGTTTTATGATTGGGGAGTAATGAAGGAAAACTTGAATTACTGCTTGTCCTTTTGGCAAGCAGCTCTCACATTAATTTTTGCTTGCCTGGGACCACTTCTTGCTCATCTAAGTTTGATGATTATTTTAGTTAGAGGATGACTTGCCTGGATCCTTAACCGCTGGGCAAGTAACTTGTACTGCACTATCGGACAAAAAGCCCTGGTAATGCAAACTGTTAAAGTACAGTAACTAATACCATGTTCATAAGTTATAAACTTCAGGCCTTAAGATGGAGAAGTTTAAGATTTAAGGATCAGCTGACAAAAGGAACCTTATTCTAAATCCTAAATTCTGAAATAACGATAACCAACTGGCAATTCTGTTTTACATCTATACAATCTAGCACATCAAGCTATTTTCAGAGATATTTTCTAGAAATGCATAATATAGAGGATATTACATGGCCGCGCGGAGATACGAAATTTCTCTTCGAGTGTTGAAATAATATGGATATTTTTTCCAACACAACAAGAGAAATTTCATATCTCCAAGCGACCATGTAATGTTCTTTTTATTATATAAACACCAATGAAATACCAAACCATTTTACTTAGATAGTTTTTTGGTGTGAAAGGTACGATTTATTATGTAGCCATAGCAATGGTGAGCTCACTTGGTATTTCATTGGTGTTTATATAAGAAAACGTTATTTACTTTTCTCGTCTGCATCTTTTCTGTTCTCCTTCTAAATGCCACATATGGATCACTAGCTGATGTACCATCCCTCTTTTCACCTTTAAGCTGAGGGATCAGTGAAATCACCAGATCCTTCTACAAGAAAACAACAAGATGTCAGTTAATCACAGTACATTAACTCTTAATGAAGCATAATTTCAGCCCATAGACTAACCCAATCTCCCTGGTGATTCTGCTCAAGAATGTAAATGAAGCTAGTTCAGCTGTTTGATTCGGATGCCAAATTACAACCTTTCAAGTTCAGGCACGAAAAAAAGAGAAAACCCTGCCCAAAACCTTGTTCACCAGTAAAGTACTGTGATGGCTCTTGCTCTTGATGCCAAATGACAAAGTTCAAATTTACACACTTACAAAGGACAAAATTTTGAGATAACTTTCAGAAAATAAAATTCCAAGGGTTGTGAAATGATTTCAAAGGAACAACAGGTACAGTGTAGATGGTGGACTTTCAAGCACATTTTCTTGTCAAAGTAACACAACATCCTGGGTAATCAAACATCTAGCTACATGTTTTCAACTACAAAAAACAACTTAAAATCCCCCCTAACATTGAAGGAGGAAGTGGCAGAGCAACAAAAAGTTTGTTTACTGCATGTATTCAATTTCATTATTTAAGTATAAATTACATATATTTTAGTAATAATTTCCCATGGATTGTGTCATTATGCTACTAGTACTATAAGTGCTTTACCATCTTTTTTCTTTTGTTTAACCAATAATCATATAAAGGCTTCAGGGTCTCAGGACTCAAATCCTTCAATAACGACTTGGCTTCATTCGCTGACACAGGCTGGAAAAGAAGGACATTTTTATTTAGTCCATTAAAACCCCAAACAAATGGCCACAACAATGTCACAACATTGTCTTAACATTAGTTTGTTGAGAGACACAGTTGAGACTGTTCAACTTCCCCTCAGAGCATTGATCTGAGATGTTGTGACAGGTTGAAAAAGCTCGCAAACTTATTTACACATTGTCTTTCATAGTTACATGTCTCAAAATGTTGAAGCTGTTCGGTCTTCTCCCTCAACTTCTTTCAACACGCAAGTGCAGTGTATCTACACTGTATAGTTTTTCTCTTCTGGTGATAGACATAATTATCTGTTTACATTGTTTTGTTGGGGGAATGTTTAGCCCAGCATGGTCTGATTATCTCCCAACATTTGCTGGAGCAAAATTGCAAAACCATTTAATTGAGGTTCAATTTTGCAATCTCTCCCACAGGCAAAAACTCCAAGCTACCTTCTTCAAAGATTACCGAGAGTCCTGTACCAAAAAAATGAGTATTATAATGTTACCTGGTTTCCCGAATTTCTTTCCAGCTGGTCAAGTAACTGTTCAAATCTAAGGGGTGTCAATAGTTCCTAATGAAATTGAAAAACTTTTGTCAGTATGAGAAAAGTCAATCTTTCAACAAGTTACACAGAAGTGAGTGATTGTTATTTATGACCAATACTGAGACAACTTTGTGTTAAGGGAGAAATCTCACCTTCTTTTTGTTGAAATTCCTCAGCCATTCCTCATCCTCAGAGTCCATGTCATATTCGGGCACTTCCTCATCAAAGTTGAAAGCTAAAAAAAGACCATTTAATAGCTTTTCACCTTTCACTGCACCACAAAGATCAAGAACACTCTTCCATAAATTACCCTCTACAAAATCAATGGCCACTGGATCGGGAATTGTGAGAGTTAGGGGCATAGTACGATCCACTGATAAAATATAAAAAATTTCCAACCTTTGTGTTTGTGCTACCATCACTATAACTTAAGCCTTCAAATACAGTCATCTCTCCTTGCTCCCTGCAACTAGGGACATTTTGCCGGAGAGAAATCTGTGCCTCAACCACAGAAATGCCATACTAATGATGTCAATCAATGTTTTCATAATTACTCTTGTAGTCATGGGGTTCCAAATTAACGTAAATTTCAAGTTTATGTTTCTCATGTTCTATTATGGTAAAGTTTTAAGTTCTTTGCAAATGAGCTACAGCAAAAATCAAATTCTTCTTCTAAAGAAGAAAATAATGACTGTTTTTCGCTAGAATCATCACATTAATTTTACATTTGAACTTTGTGAACTAAAAGAATAAAATTAATGCATTGACTAATCAGAGCTCCAGCCAGATTCAGGACAGATTTTACATTATTGATATAAAATTTCTGTTGTTAAGGCTTAGATGTCTCTCCTGCGAACACCCTTAGCAGCAAGGAGAGATGGTTGTATCCACAGGCTACTATAATGCTGGAAAGGTGACAATATTTATACTTGAAGATTTTTAACCATTTCCCAAGACAAGAACCTTGTCTCTTGAGACAAGACATGTCTCTCAAGAAGAAACTGTTGTCTCATCAGATGAGATGCTTCTCTTGGAAGAGTGTGGTAACCTTCATTTGAACCATACTGTATTACCTTTTACCATAGCATTTCTATTTCTGGTGTTCATATGCTATCATATTTTTATCATCGTGGCAAGGTTATTATGTAAAGTAGGGGTTACATTCAGCACATTTTCAACCCAAATGGTCCTCACGCCTGGTGTAATGAGGTGTCCATTACTTAATGGATATTTCACAATTACTCCAAGAATGCACGTTGGAAATGAGATGGTAGATAGCCAACTCTGCGTTACACGCCTTGTTTGCTATAATCATCTCATATCCAACAAGCGTGAGTGGAATTATTGTTTTATTAAAAACACCCACAAAATATCGAGAATTCTTTCCGACTATATTTGTAAAAACAACTGATTTTCAGCTTGTTTTTAATTTTGAACAGATGCATACAGTTACCATATTTGGAGAGCATAGCTCATATACCATGATGGCTAAGCCAATCAAAGCTCTAGAATTGCATTATCCAATGATTCAGTTTTTCATAAATAACAATGCATTGTCTCCTGAGACAGGATATATTTTTGCTACTACTGTATGGCTGTATCTCTTGTGTAAAGACAGCTGCTACATGTAACATAAGTTCACTTACTAACCTTGGACGTGAATGTATTGTTTTGGTTGTTTGAAAGGATCTTGGTAAAGCGTTTCAACTACTCTTTCCTTTATTTCTTCTGTATCAGGTGTAGGAATCACTAGCTGTTGTGTGTCTCCGTAAACCTGCTGCGCTGAAATTGCTCTCTGGAGATGGTGTTCCTACACAGACATATAAGTATTACGTTAAATATAACAAAAAAAATTAGCACGTGGTCTTGGTGAACCCTCAGATGGTCTACATGAGAAGAAGAACTGGAAAGGAGACAAAGTAGTAGGTGGACAATGATTATGTCGCAAAAGATTCGAAGTTTCTGACCACGAGACTGACCGGACGCTTTAGCTAGCGCTCCGCGTTCTTGCATATGTGTATTTGTTGTTAGGCTAGTGAAGATCATTTCTTTTTTCTTCATTGTATCAAATATTATTTCCTGTAAACATGACCCGCCTTGATTAGCTTAGCTACCCATCGGCATGTTATAATTGTACTTTATACAAAATGTATGTATGTATGTATGTACATGACCCCCCGCTTGAAAGAATTAACTGGGATGCTGCACTTTTACAGCCAGAAATTTGACATATTCTTTTGATTTCTGTTTCCAGTAAGTGACCACCCTGCATGATCACGTATGATTGTAAACAAACCATTGCTCAATTGTCACAAAATTCAGTTTAGTAGCTTGCTGACAGATTATATATATCAAGTTAGCAGGGAAATCCAGTTATTGGGGTAAATTTCAGTGAAATTTTCATCAAGGGAAAGGAAATTTAGTTCGAGTTAGCGGGAAATTCAAGTTACCCGAGTTCGAGTTATCGAGGTTCTGCTGTACATGTAAGGCTAGGGAAATACATGCCACTCCTAAGAAGGCCTCAACACTGGTTAATTAGATTCAAGTAAGACATTTTCTGTATGTAGTGGTTGAGAGCTGTCATACAAATCATAGGATTATAGACACTCTTTGTGTCTCCATAACAGTAAACTTACAAAAAAAAGTGGAGGAAAGAAGAAAGCAAACCTTGTCTCAAGTTTGACAATAATTTTGTTTGAAAATTGTAACACACTTAACATATGGCTTATGACTGTTATTCATTGCAGATTACAGAATTTAATCAAAAGTTCTTTGGTGGTTATGTACCTTACATAACTACAGTGGTGTTTGTTTGACTAAATTAGTCTTGTTTTCTAAAATCAAAATATGAAAAACTACCAGAAATTTCAGACAAGATTCCTACACTAAGTTACCCATACATTTTTTGGCTGAAACTATTGACATTCACTGTTATGATGGGTAGTTTGAGAGTTTATGTATGGGACTGTTCAGAAATCTTTCTAAAATTCTAAGAGCAGTTAACTTAAAAACATTCAACATACCTAATTATAATTTTAAAGCTTTTAATGATGCTAAGCTACATACATAATCAAATAAGGAATTGCATAACCCTCCCTACCCCAAAAAGAAAGGAAATGACCAATTTGTACATTTCAAAACTATTAGGAAAACTAAAGATTTTCGAGACAAAACTTCCGAAAAGCAATGAATTATCCACAAGAGACGCGAAATCGTTAAAGTTCTACTGTGAAGTTCTACTAAGTTGCTCACTTCCGCGTTTCGCGGGTATCGTGCAAGTCCCGTTCAAAAATGGCGGGTTTACGCATCGACATCACGTGAACAAAACAGAAGTACATTTCACAAAGCTTTTAAACTCGATCAGAAGCCGAAAATAACGCTTAGAAACTTTTCGATTTGCGGACGGATGGTCGGATCATTAAGAGGCTGAAAATTTTAATCACTTATCACACATTCTTTAATTTGTTAAATAAATGAGCATAATACTACAAGTTGACAACTTATTTCACTCACCGTTTCTTCTTCTTTCTCCATTCCAGTAGGCATTTGAGGCACAGCACGGTTTATGGTGCTGAATTCCGTCAAATCGGGTAGTTCCTCCGCCCGATAGACTGGAAGCGCCTTGTTGGAATCGAGCTGTCGAGCTCTGAATGACAACTTACTCATCTTGACGCGCTGTTGAGTTTCCAAAGCGGCGCTCAAATTCAAAAATTTGAAACACTGCACAAAGGGTGCAGGTTCAGAAAAATTTTAAAACAAACACTAGAGAAATCGTATTAAACCATTTTGAGCTTTTTGGAGTGTCAGCTTGTCGTTCAAGACAGACTTAAACGAATTTTCTTCTTTGGATCCCATTTTCTAGGATCCATCATGGCGGCAAAAACGCTCATAGGGGAAATATGTCCCAAAATGCAATACGGTGGACAGTGCGCGCGCATATAATTGAAAGACGCTTGGGCGTGACAAAGAAGTTTTCCCTCTTCTGCAAAGGGGATGGAGGCCGGTTTTATTGTTAGAATTTTGGGATAAGCTAACAAATACCTTATCTTAAAGTTTTATAAAAGGATCTATGATGTTAGAATAAACACTAAAACCAGAATACAGATGAAAATTACCCAGGGGCGAAGCTAGGGAGTCGTGGGATTATCCTGCTCCCCCCTTTTCCAAGGGGCTCCCTTTCGATCTATTTTTCCGGAAAAACTCCACAAAATTGCTAAATCAAATTTCACTATAAAATGGTACAATTCTGTCTTTGATTGACGTTATTTTAATCGTCTTTTATCCAATTTTTTCGCAGAAACTATCGTTTGAAGGCTGACTCTGTTGAAAATTCTTCGTATCAAAATGTTTTCGTCAGCGGTTCTTGTATGGGCAAAAATTTGGTTAAAACTCTGAGACAACATTTTCAGTTCCTCTTACCTCTAAACTCATCTATACAGCCATTTTTTTTTTTCAGGCTTATCCCTCCCCTCCCCCTCCCCTCTACACTCTCTACGGATCCGAAAAATGTCAGGCTCAGTTCAAACATTCATCGTTTCGTGTTCTAAACCTAATTCCTCCAAAAGTACATTAAAAGATCGACGTTAGAATTCATTTAAGCCCGACATCTCTAATTTGGAGTCGATTGGCCCAAATGGGGAAATTTCGACCGTCAAGCGACCTCTTTAAAACGACGAACTTTTCAGGTGCTGAATCTAATACATAAATTGCTATAATTTCTTTTTGGACTGGCAAGCCTTTTATCTTTTTACGTAGCGATAATGAACTGAGTCCCACGTCTGAATCAACCAACGAACGGGCGAATTTGGTTCAGTGGACACAAAAAATAAAATAGTTATATCCCTCACTGAGGTGCCTTTTGCCTTTACTCAAGTTTAGCGTCTACCACCCTGAGAACGGTGAAACGCTTTTTCATATCTTAAAAGGAGGAACTTTTTTGCTTTGCCTTTTCACCTTAGGTTTAAGTTAAAGATGTACAAAAAAAAAACAAAATAATTCGTTAGCTCTTCAGTACAAGAAAAAGAAACTAGCCATAGTAAGAGTCAGGAAATCGAAAGATGTAGAAATTGTCAAGTTAATCAATGGATATTCTGTATTTATTTTTGACCTCTGACTGATTGATTTAAATTTGTGACTAGAGAATGGCGCTTTTGCACATAAACAAGGACTCTGCCCTGATTTCTTTAAGGAAAGTTCGCGTCGATCGACAACGGTACTGGACATAAACGGTTCTTGACCCCGAGTGACAACCGTTTTATTGCCCCCATGCGGAGGGTCCCTAATGATGTGCTCCTGTCCCCAGTAGGTTTTTCGGGATCCGGGATTTCCCTTATTTGAAGGCCGGGATTCGGGATTTTAAAGCAAAATGGGGGCGAGATTAGGGATTCAGTGGCGGATCAGGGGAGGGGCCCGGGGGCCCGGTCCCTCCCTATTTTTAGACCAAACTGAGGCTCGAAGGACCGAAAAAAAAAATTTTGGAGACCGCGCCCCCCACCCCTTATTTAAGGGTCTGGATAACCGAGCACCCCCCCCCCCCCCCCCCCCTTATCTGAATCAGATCCTGAAATAAACATTCGGATTAGGGGATTGGGCGGAAAGGCTGAGATGACGGGAATGAAGAACCCGACTGGGGACTTTCCATACACCGGCACGGAATCTCATGCAGTTTCTTTTGAACTACTCCTTGGTCAATTTTTCTTTCCTTTCTCTAATAACTTTTTAGCACAGAAAAATTTCAGGTTTTGATGTCCTGATGCAATAAAGTAAGTGAATTGTACTTAACCAGGAGCCGATTACTTGGCTTAACAGACTGATTATCGGTAAAAACATTAGTGACCATAAGCAACGACGACGACGACGGCAACGAGAACGGCAAAAAAAACAATAGGTTGGCAAAACAACAACTTGGCACGTGCATCACGTTTTTTTGTATATTTCTCTGCCGTCCCTACACAACTGCAACGGGAAAGTGCCTAATTTCACGTTTTGTCAAGGCCGTGACGTGAACACAAGACAACGACTTTCTTTTTTCCTTTCCTGAACTTTGATACAGTCTTTTAGAATTCAATTCCAGAAAAAATTGCCAACGTTTGACGAACTGAACGAGTTAGAATAAGCGCGATAAAGTTTGAAGTAGCACGAATTCACTTTTAATCGTAGCCGTCGTTGTTGCTAAAGCTCCCTAATTTTTTAAAGAAACCTTGGACTTAACTCCAAATCATGGAAAGCCGGTAACGTGGTAAAGAAATATTGAGATTAGGACGCTCAGTTTGACAGGAGCTTAAAGAGCTGAAAAGAACTGAAGCCACTGACTTAGGGTGACTCTGGTAGAGAACGATGGAGGGACCTGGTAAGAGTTCTTTAAGTTAAGATCCTCTGAGAACGAGCAATCACCTCAAATGAATGAGCAGAAGTGAAAATGTGGTGACTTGGTCTGATTCTTGTATTTATTGCTGGAAGTGCTATAATGCTAGGCGAGTTAGCAAAGGTGATACAGTCGAACATCCATGCGCGACCACTAATCCAAAACACCAAAAATTTCCCAGTCAAAGCCTTACAGCTGAAACCTCTAGTAAACGCTTACCTTCTGTAAGCGACCGCAACCACTTTTTGTTTTTAACCTCTTATAAGCGACCACTTGACGCATTCTCTTGATCTCTATGTCCGCCGTGTGTACTATGGTACTAAGAATATTCAAAGAACTTTAGTGACAACATGGAACTACACATGGCGTAACTTAGACATTACATGCATTAAATATCTTCCATAAGGTAGATGTGTCTAGACCTCTTCTCGGAAGAGACCCCCTGTGGTTCGATTCTTAAAAGCGACCACCGCCTCGTAAGCGACCCGCACTCAGTCTTTGCATTTTGGATGGTCGCTTACGCGAGGTTCGACTGTATGCAGAATCTTTATGTTTGGAATCATAAATTTGGCACTGTAATTCCCTAAGAACTTTGAATTGCGCAGTTTATGGTGTCGGTCAATTCTTTAAGGACCGTTTTTTTGTTGCGGACTCGCCGCTCGTAGCTTGGGTTTTCGGCTCAAGATCTGTCAGCTGAAGATGTAGCCGACCGCCAGAAAATTCCCCCTTTCGCGAAAAAATTCTCTGGTACCCAGGCCTCGAGACATGAACAATGAGCACTTTAATTATTCAACCTTTATTTGAACTATCAAGGTGGGTTGTTCAAAGAAGGGTTACTAATAGACTTTCAAAAAAGTCCTTTGTCGGATTTCATATGACCTCTCGCGACTTCGTCGCTCGCGGTCGGCCGATTCGCGGCCAAACAAGGCTCGCTCCGCTCGCCAAGAGGTCGACTTGTAGCAAGTCTAGGTTACTAAGAGAACCTAAGAATGTCTTACAAAGCAATTTAGCTAATTTCTATTTACCTAGATTGATTTGGGCACACTAAAATGGAGAACCTGGCAAAATGAAAGAAGCGAAGCTAGTAGCACGCTTTGTGCGCGGGAGCAAGGGGGGAATTGCCGCGCAATTAGTGACCGCAACTCAGTTTCCACCTTTCAACTTCTTTACTTCATCATTGTTTGAATATATTTCTAAACAGTAAATATAATTATTTATCTCTTGCGTCACTCTTCCGCCAATTTAGCACCACAGTTCTTTAGGAAAGCAGCTTGAAATTCAGTTGATTTCTAGACAACATAACACGTGCGCGTGCGGAAGTGCCCGCCCGCGTGCCCGCGATCGTCAAGCGTAGACTAGTTCCCAGCCCTTTGATCATTTTTGATACAATTCTGAAAGGTATTATGGGTAAGAATACTGTGAATCAACGTAAACAGCCTGACTGAATGATTTAATCGAACGAGGAGTTTTTGTTTTTTTTCCCTTCATATAATAGCATGGATTTGCACCCTCGTTGCTAGTTACTGCAAGGAAGATTTACTCTGGGTGAAGTAAGTAGGGACTTGTTTTTGTAGTCATGATCTTTACCCCCTATTTATTTCATCGTTTTCGTATGTAGCAATGGTGCTTTGTGAAGAAAACTTAAAACGAATTTGCACTATTTGATGCTGACTAGGAAGACAGCAGGGAATGAATTTTTATGTACAATGCTCTTTGTTTTGAGTTAAAAGGCTATTTATAAAATCGTCCGTGTCATCGAAAAAAATTGCTACCTAGAATGCTACCCAGAAGGGCTTCTGAAACTTCCTTCCTAATAATGTTCTCAATGTTTTCTTTTTACAGATAAATTAGTTTTTATTGTTTTCATTAGATTGAATTTCTGACAGATTTAGCTTACATAAGGTAGAGATGAGATGGGACCTCTTCTCGGAAAAGACCCCTGTTTTTCAATTCTCATGAGCGACCACCTCCTGTAAGCGATCACTAAAATTTAGTAAGTTAGTTAGTCTTAATCTTTGTATTTTGGGTGGTCGCCTATGGAAGGTTGACTGTATATAAGAAATTTAGCAAAGTGAGGTTGAAGAAAACAGAATTTGATTAAGAGTATTTTTATTTTTCTTAGGATGAAAGTCTTGAATTGATTTCCATAATACTGCCTTTATGCACACTATGTCTGCAGACATGAAGAAGATTCCACTTGGACCTCCCCCATCATATGATACAACACCACTTGATCTTGGGGATGGAAACTTTAAGAAACAGAGCAATATTGGCCTATTCAGTTTGTTGATGGAAGACCCTCCACCATACAAGGAAAAAAATTCCCCCACAGAATCTTTCAGTAGTTTTCAATTCCTCCCTCCACTTGCTCTGCGTCCATGGAAGAGGTTCTTCAGTATGTGCCTCAGTGGCCGCTGTAGTACCTCAACTGAAAATTTTGGCCACAACTTGGTGTATTATCAAGTCAACTATGCATGGCTGATGTTGCTCCTTGTTATGGTAGCTCTTGTGGTGTAAGTGAATACCATAAAATTCCAAAAATAAGCCCCAGGGCTTATATTTTTCAAAGGCCCTTTTTGAAGGGCTTATTTTGGGGGGGCTAATATTCGGAGGGGCTTATCTACGGAGGGAAATTTGCGTTTCAAAATCAATTGGGCTAGCCTTACAGTTGGAAGTAAATTTACCGTTTTTGCTTTGTTTTACTTTGTATTTGAGGGCATTTTTCCAAGTACAAGCCCCAGGCAGTGGGGGGGCTTATATTTGGAGGGGCGATTTAACAGAGGGTTTTTGCGTTACCAGTTTGCAGGGCTTATATTTGGAGGGGCTTATTTGTGGAATTTTATTGTATTAGTATTTTTACACTCTCTTTAGGTATATATAGTGATGATCATGAGGATTGTAAAATTAATCACCTGATCTAATATGTGAACCAGTAATGAGCAATATACAGCGATGCAATTGGAACTAACATTAGTTAACATTTACAGGATTAATTCTGATGATTTCAACTTTTGTATTCTGTGGACAAGCATCACTGTGCTTCTGATTTATGGATTAAATGTCAGTGGATTTGTATTTAAGTTGTTTGGTAAGTTTTGAAGATTACTTCTCAACACTTATGGGTTATATACACTTATAAATATGTTAAAGGTCAAAATTAAACTCAGGTTATTGTACTTTGACTTCAGTTTTGAATGTTATTGGTCACCTTTTTAAACTAACATAAAGCTCACTATTTGTAACCTTTTCCTTCCTAGAGATATTTTCCATCATTCACCTTTTTCATTAATTTAACTTCACTAATATAATTAATTAAATTTTAATTATAGATATTTATTATCATGAAATCTCCAAGTGAAAGTTCCAAGTGGGACAGGTGGGATCCTGCCAGTCCTACCTAGGATCCTGGGTGGGAAGAGGGAGTCACTGGCGGGAGAGGTCCGGGAGATCTTACCAATACCACCTGAGATCCCAGGTGGGAGCCATGATCCTGAGTAGGTATCCCACTAATGAAGGTGGGATCCCTTGTGAATCCTGGATGCCTCTTTACCTGAGTGCTGATATCTGTTTTTCTTCCATTGTCAATATTTTGAAATACCCACAGTTGCTGTAATGAATACAGTAAAAACCCTCGACTAAGAACCTTCATTTTCCAAAGTTAGCCTAAACAGATTCTTACATTTTGAAATGGTAATTAGCACAAATTTTGGCTATTAAGGTTCTTAACTTATTTTCTGAAAAAAAAAACATAAATTGTAGAGGCCTTCAGGTTATTCCTCTATAAAAGTTGTATACTCAATTAGTATTGCTGTTGGAATGATAAGGCAGGCACCTATCACTCAAAAGAGGATCCTGATTGTTGACTTATCTTATTTGCCCAAGTGTACACAATTTGTTAGATTTTATTTTGAGAAAAGAAATATTTAAGAACCTGTAATTCAAATATTTTTAGGCTAAACAGGTTCTTTTATGGAGGGTGCTTAACTGGCAAATTTTAGACTAACAGGTTCTTCAAAACCAGTTTCTTAGTCACAGGTTGTTACTGTATCCCATACAGAGTCCCAACTCTACCGTTGTTTTGTAGGTCGGAGGCTCTCCCTTTCAGAACAGTTAACAGCTTTTATCATGTTTGAACTACCATTTTATGGCCTCCTTCCTGGTGCTGTCCCATTTATTTATTTTATCGGTAAGTTACATCCTTTAATCATTATGCCTACATGTCAGTAGATTCAAATCTTTTAATTACAATATTTTAAAAAGTATATACAGTCAGTGTTTACTGTTGGTACAGTTGGCATTGAGTTTTAATTGGGGTACAAACAGGATGGAAGTAGGTGCAGTAACCACCACAGCGGGGCTGTGTTCTGGAATCACACAGTATCCCTGGTTTTGGGTGACTAAGAGATCTTAGTTCCGCATAAATCTCATACCGTAACTTCCACTTAAATATTGCTTATTAGCACTGGGCTTATACAACTTCATAAGGGGTTTTAGGAGGGATTATAAATGGGGTGGGGGGGGGGGCTTTATCTCAAAACAAGCTTCCTATTAGTGCTGATCAAAAGACTTTTTGAATTTACTGGCTTTTTTAAGCTTTAAAATGTGATAAATTTTGATTCCTTTCAATTCAAGAGGTGGCCGATAACTTGGGGGACTTATAGTGAGGGGGGAGGGGGGGCGGCTTATAAGCAGAAGTTTCAGTATGCTGGGTACCCTAGATTTTGTTTACATATATTGTATTAAGTTCAGAGCATTGGGCTTGCTGCAGTAATGTTCTATGATTAATATTTTTTGCTGTTAAAGGTGTGATCTACAGGGTTGTCACTAAGATTTCAAGTTGCCGGGTAAATACAACAAGTAGGCGGGGAATCAAATGGCTAGGGACTTCTTTTGGTTCTATTTTTCTTCTATTTTCCCATAAAAGTAGCCGGGGGCCACTCTCTTAGTAGCCGGGGAAAATCTCCGGCCCCCGGCTCTTAATGACAACCCTGGATCTAGTATATAACCATAGCAATGGTTTTTTAGATAGCTTTTTCTTTTTCGCAGAAAAGCTCTCTCCTGATATTTTGCGTGTGTTTATGTTGTGATTCAATTTTATCATGATTTGAATTTTATTTTCCTTTGTTTCAAACACATTATCAAACACTACCATACCTAAAAACAAAGGAAAATGAAATTTAAACCAGGGATAAAATTAAACCACAGCCTAAACTAATCTTTGCAATCTTTACAGATAAGATTGGTCTATAGTGGTAATCTGTGTCTTGTAACTTTAAGAAAAAATGTAAATAATGTTTCTTTTGAGTCCTGTCATTTTCTATTTTCAGTTGGCTTTACTGGTTTTGTCACCTTCCATGCTAGCTTTACACGAGTTTACAAACCATCTTTATTTGGAATCAGTAAAATTCACCACATTTGACCAGGTGAAAATCCTGCATGGAGATGATCTTCTGCTTTTGCTTTGTATCAAAACAAGGCCACAAGATCTTGTTATTTTGAGGGAAATATTCATAACTTCATATGGCAATAATACACCTAATATACCTCCTAATATGTGCAACACTCAATATGATACATTATTGTCCCTTTAATTCTCACCAATAATATCAATTTTATAAAATGACATGATGGATATGAAGCGTAAATATACTTGTTTGGGGTTAATAGTTATTATTGTGAGTGTTTTGGGTGTTTGTTGGAATAATAAAATGTACGTAGAGAAAGATGCATTTTATTTTTGGCACAGTTATTTCAGTCAATTTGTCATGTGCAACTGGGTCGTTAAATAAATATTATTGTAAATCATAAAATGACAAAATATATTAGTAAAGGTATTTTGCAAACTTAGTTTGTAGCCTTTCTAAGGAAGAGGTGTGGCAAAATAAAAGATAACATTATTTTAATGTTTTAAAACAAGGTGTTTGATTGTTTAAGTGGCTTTGAATGTTGATGCCCACTGTATGGAAACCTGTGTTTCAAACATTCTTCTGAAAGCTTAGCACACAAGCTAGGGGTAAAGCTGCAGGGGTACTCTTGGAATTGTAGGGTGAGTGCATAATGCTTGGATTCTAAAACCATTTGTCTATACCAGAACGAGTTCAGTTGAATATTTATGCAACCCTTTTATAACTCAGGCACCAAACATCTCACCCTTCAGCTTGGGACTGATCATTTATTACCTGGGAGGGTGGGGGGAGGGGTGGCCATTTTGTTGTGGGGTCATTTCAAAATTATGTGGCTTTGGGGGTCATTTTCAGACAAGGAAGCATTAGTCCTTGGGGACATTTTAATAAATTTCATGAAAGTAGTATAAAGCGGTAACTCGCATTTACTGAAATTGAATGTAACAGCCGTGAATAGTAAGCACGGATTTGTAGTATGTGATGAACTTGATTGGGCACGATTTGTAGCTAGAATATTCCACAGCAATCGGGTGAGGGGTCACTTTCACAATATGTAAAATTTATATGGGATGGGGCATTTCTAAAAAGCCTGGATGAAGCAGAGAGTGAGTTTGAAGATCTTCTAGGCTTTTTCAAAATGGAAAGCCTGCAAGCAAGCTCTTCATTTGAAGGAGTCGCAAAAGAGAGAGGCAGGGAAAGAAAGGGAGAACTCCCCCTTTTTCTCCACCCCTCGCGATTTCACTGCCTGCTTGTGCATTTTCTCGCAGCTTGCTTTGTTTGTCGCTCAAGATGAAGAGCTTACTCACAGGCTCCAAAGTGGCTGGGCTTCCTCACAAGTAAAACGACCAGCCCCCTATCCTAGACTAATTATATACCCTCACCATTCATCTCTTGATACAAGTTGACCATTAAACAAAGGTGAATAAAATTAATATAGTTCTAAAGTGATGACGTCATAAAAATTAATTATTTGAAATTATGGGATATGTTGGGATCTTTTAAAAGAAAAACATCTGAAAGGCATACCTGCCAAAAACTAGCATTGTAGGGCAAATTGTCTCAGAGATACTAGTCCCGTTTCGCTCTGATGACTCCATACAAATCCTTCTAAATTTGATTCAGTTCCTAAAGTTGTGAACTGAGTCAAATTTAGAAGGATTTCTATATGGAGTCATCAGAGCATTAACCGGGCTAATATCTCAAAGACAATTTGCCTTGGAATGCTTCTTTTTGGCAATTAGGCCTTTTGGATGTTGTTCTTTCATAATACTCTGTAAAATCCCATAATTTCACAAATTTAAAGTTTTTATGATGTCACACTTTAGGACTCTAAATGAAAATAACTTTATAATGGGACTTCGGCAAGTGGGACCAATTCAGGTTTCTGGGAAACTGCCCACCTTCCCCTCCCCTAACCCAATATTTTGCCCCAAGTGAGACCCAAATGTTAACGTTGAGCTAGGGGAGGGGTAGGGGGGCAGTTTCCCGGAAACTTAAATTGATCCGGCAAGTGACCATAATTTTTTCACTGCTAAGGGGAAATAAATTCAAAAAAAATTCAATTTTTTAGTAAAATCTTAATAAGCGAAAAGTACCTGTACTATGCAAAGGTTTATGGACCGCATATAGACAAAACAATGTTTATTGTCTTAATCTGTACACCATATGTTGTTCTTGCGTGTGTCGGGCGGGAGGAGGTTGTAAAGCAAAAATATTAAAATACCTTTTTGTTACTTACTTTTGTGGCTTTATTTTGTTTTGTCTTGTTTTTTTTGGTTTTTGTTTGTTTACTTTTTCCTTTATATTTTTTGTTGTGCCTCAAGTCCTTTTTTAGAACATTGATTTGCGGCATCGGTATGGCGATGGCTGTTACGAGGTACTCCTCCCTTGTAAAAAACTCGCGAGTTTTTGAGCCAGCATTTTTCCAATGAAGAAATGTTCAGCGGTCACATTAAAGAAAATACAATGCGACACGCATATCCAACATGGCGGTCTTTTTCTGGTGAAGAATTATCTTTTCACATGTAAATACAAGCACCTAAGCATCACTTATTGGGAGTTTTGCCGACGTGCTGACTTGAGAACGCTACATTTGCTTTGTATCTGGTGAATTATGCGCTACTGGAGATCATACTTAACGTGTTAATTCGCAAGTACCGCGTTATAGCTGTGTGTAACTTCTGGTCGTCTGTGTTGGATATCGAACACGAACAAGTCCTTTGTTGGCTTAATGTCACGTTGTGTATTTCTTCGAGCTTTGGCTCGGACACTCAATTAGGAAGGTAACACATTTTCATGGATTATAATGAGTAGTAAGTCAGGCGAAAGTGAACAAGTTATCGATGGACCCAAGTGCATTGAAATTCCACGAGGCTGGAGTCGCATCTCAGAAAACGGTTCCATTTTATACATCAGGTAAGATTTCGTTGCCATCTCAGAAATTTTGTTCTTTTGACATTGATACGACATTCTAAATAAAGTAAGACTAATTTCAAGCGACTAGGGTCAAATAATTGGGTAGTTTTTAGGCATTATTTGTGTAGCAATCCTTTATTATTTAAAATTAACTTCGAACTTATGACCTTCATTTTCTAATTTGCATTCGTCCAATGTCGAGATAAATTTACACACACTCATTTCTAATATCGTGAGCATTTTCTGTCGTTTCGTCGCTTGCCGTTGGCGGCTCATAGCTCAAACGTTTGGTCTATTTCATTTTATACTTCGCCTAACTAGCTGTTCATTTTTATGGTTTTATGAGGTTTCCAGATGTTGTGTTACATTTTTTTAGCAGATCTCTTGAGCCCGGGTTACTCGAAACATTTGTATCAGATTAGACATCGCTGTAAATTTATGATTGCGGCACATTAAGTAGTGGCAAACCTTTGTCATCTGGGAAACTGTCAAAATTTTACCCATATATTTCCTCAAAATTCACGTTACATACATGTCATTGTTTATTTCTTGATGATGAAAGATTGAGGCAGAGAATCTTGTTTGAATGCTGGTTACCCCTGATCCAGGAATGAATTGTTATCTGGGTTTTTGTTTCTCTAGTTGAAAACCATTCAAGTATCTCCTAGACCACAAGATGGTAAAATTATATGTTTCTCTACAGTGCTCCAAACATGGTTCCCAGATGTTAAATATTGGTCCCCAGAAAGAAAAAAGACACTTTGTGCAATGTTATGTAAGGAGTTGAGCAAAAGTAATCAAAATTTTTGCCCAAAAAGGAATTTTGAACAAGTTATTTTTCCTCAAAGAAATTTCAGTTTATTATTGTTAGTTTTTTTTTTTCTTTGGCCACTATTTGGGCGAACTATCTGCTCCTGGCTTGTTGTGTTGTCACTAAATGCTTGCAGGTACAGATCTTGAGTTGGAACCCAGGCCAGGTCTCTTGAAAGATGGTCGACTTAAACCCATGGTTGAGAAAAAAATGTTAAACAAAATTAATTTTCTTTTCTAGGATCATGTAACTGGAACTTATGATACGTTTTAAAGCCTTTTCTCAGAGGCCTTGGCCTGTTATGTTAACATAAAATGACAGTCCAAAGTGGTCACAATTAACTGTAAACCAAATCCAGGGTTAAACTTTTAACCATGGGATACTAACCAGCATCTGAGTAACTGGTCTCAGTTTGTTTAAACCTTTCACACCTGATAGTCACCAAAGTATAAAAAATTAACCAAAACATTTAAAATTGTTTTTTGTCAAAATATCCTAAGAAAAATAGTTCTCTGCATAAGTTCTGCCAGAGGAGATGCATTTGGATGGTAACACTTTTGGATTTTGTCTATTTTGATTTTTATGCAGAGTGAAAAAGTTCTTTCCCTGGTTTCTTGGCTTTTTTAGGATCTGGCTTCAGACTAATAGAACAATTTGGGTCATAGCAATTTGGCCTTTTTCACCCCCCCCCCCTCATCTCTGTTATAACTGAGTAATGCCACCCTCCTCCTCTCCCCCCCCCTCCCACACACACACCCCTCCTGGGCCTATGCTGCTAACTGAAAAACTTAAAAATATTTTATTTCCGTTTCAGTCCAAACAATAGTCGTCTCAGATCTCTGGACCATGTGATTGAGTATCTGAAAACAGAAGGCACTTGTAAATGTGGACTGGATTGCCCACTCTTTGTTCACAAAGTTTTTAACTTTGATGCGAGAATACCTAGCAAGCCAACTCCTGTTGGTTCCACACCTCAACCCTCAAAGTCAGGATGTAAACACTGTCTTACAGACCACATAGATACTGGTAACCTCAAGAAAGCTGAAGAGTTAGCAACAACGCAATCTAATGATGGCAAGTTGCCTTCAGGCTCAACTTTGGGGCAGAAAAGAGGTGAATTTCTAGTTGTAATTTAATGGTATTTTAACAACACATGCACACAGGATGTACCTTGTTGAGGACACGCGTGAAAAACGCAGTGCGCATGCGTTCAAAATTATACGCGATACCAAAACAAACTAGATTCCGGCCGCGAAATTCAAAAAAGTAAGCTCCACACACGAAAGATAAACTTAGAATTTCACGAACACAAAGTTTATTAATTGCTTTAGTTTCTCTCTTCTGCACCACATACTTTCCTCCTTGCACCAAAGGCGAAAATCATGTTTGAAAGTCCACGCTCGCTCTGGCAGCACTTCGCCGTAGCCATTGTTGCTGTTTTGGTCATCATGTTGCTGAGCTCGGTCAATGTGAACAACAAAAATGACCAATGCATGCTAAGTGGAAAAACAAGGACGGAAAAACCTTGTACTGGACGACTTTACCAGTTAGTTAGTTAAGTTAGTTTAAGTAATTTTTTGTTGTGCTTAATACTAGAACCGGCTGCAAACCATTAAACATATCAAACATTCCTAAATGTTTTTCAATTTAAATGGGGAAGATTTTGCAAATTTTAATTATTGAAAATAGAGACCTTGTGCATGCGCAGACGTTTTGCACGCGTGCCCTTGTTGAGTGTTTGCAAAAATCCATTTATGACTTGTTAGGCTGCCTGATAGGATTGGATAAATAATGAGAAATTATGTGGCATTTTAAGGGCAGATTGTGCAATAGGAAAGGTCTCTGGTGCAATTTGTTTTACGAATTATGTGATTTTTCCTCAAAACTGGGCACTCAGATGTCATTTAAGGCCATTTGTGAAGAAAACACAAAAGAATTAGTGATGTTTAATGAGTGTCTGTAAATCTACAGTTTCATGGGCCAAAATAGTCACAAACCTTAGGATTATTGGTGATAAAGAAGAATGATCATCAGTGAATGAGAAAGATTTAATTGCAAGTGCATACATGTTTCTTTTAAGATTACTCAAAGAATGAACAAAATGCAGGAAATCTTAATGCAAAGTAAATCATTCTTACCTGATAATATAAGCCCATAAAATCTCTTGCCCTTGGCTCAAGATAAAACACTGTTGCTCATGTTACAAACATGGCTTAAACACTTATACAGGAAAGTACTGCTCAGTAGCTTTCATTTGAATGTTCACACCTTGGGATTTCATCCACAGACTCTAAAATTAGAACCACAATGTATGGCATAATAAACAGTACGGAAAGTACTGCTAAGTAGCTTTCATTTGAATGGTCACACTTTAGGATTTCATCCACAGACACAAAAGTTAGAACCACCATGTACAGCATAATAAACAGTACCACTGCAAAGTACTGCTCAGTAGCTTTCCTTTGAATGGTCAAACTATAAGATTTCATCCAATGACGCAAGTTAATTTCAGAAATAATTCACTTCTGTTTTAAATTTTTGTCCCCACCTTGTCTTCCTCAAAGGCTTTCTCAGTACTACAGGAAAGTACTGCTCAGTAGCTTTTGTTTGAATGGCAACTCATTAGAATTTTATCCCCAGACGTACATAACAACATTGACGACAACAACAGTCTTTATTGTACTAGAAGTAAGATATACTTTGAAAATAGAACTAAAAACAACTATTTAAAGCATAATAAATGGTACCAGCTGCCTGAAATAACCAAAGGTAGACAAAGACCAGACAGCCATCTACTTACACTGTACTATTGTACCTTGGTGGAAGTGTGCTGGGTCTTTTCAACTGAATGGTAAAAGTTAAAACATTGGATGTTAACATTGCATGTTACCCACGTACCCAAATTTCGCCTACAAAGTTTTTAATGGTGGTGTGTTACTTTTCAGGCCCAGGGAGACCTCGAAATGCTTTGTCAAAGCCAAGGAGGGTTGCTGTTTCTAAATCAGACCTTGATCGACCTACATCACCTTTGCACAACATTCCCTTGCCTGTTCCAAGTTCCGTGCTCAACAGTCCTGTCCAGAGTGTACCGACCAACATTACTGTTGAGCAAGGACCTCTTCCCAGCTTTGCAACAATAGTGAGCAATTCTAAACTCTTCAACCCCAGCGCTGGAACATTGGGCCTGAGTAGTTCCATGTTGGGAAGAGCTAGCACCGCTGTGACAAGTGCTGCAAGTAGTACACCATTAACAGCAGCATCCCTCCAGTCATCAAAACCAAGTGTGGTAGTAAGCAGTGTGGCAACTAGTTCTTCTTTCACCATCCCAGTAGTAGCAGGATCAACAGGCATGGCTACCATGCAGGCTTCGAAATCATCAGGTTCTGGCACTGAGACTGTTGGTTCTCAAAACACTATGGTAGTAACAGCGCAGTTACCTGCCAGAACGCCATCAGAGGCTACCTTAGTGAAGTCTTCTGTTTCACTAGGCTCTGGTACAGGAAGCAGTTCATTGACAGTGCTGGCACCAAGCGGCAAGGCCCCAAGTAAGGCGACAGTTGTGTCAAGTTCTTTAACAGTGGTTGTAACAACAAGCACCACGCCCATACCAGCCACTGAACAAGGTGCAAGACCAGTCAGCAATGCCAACAAGTTTCCTGATGTCAAATCAACTCCAAAGGTTGCTGCTCCTCGTGGCAACAAGCCAGCAAAATCTTACAGCAGCAGGAAAACGGTTGCAGCAACTCTCAAAGCAGCTGCTGCTTCAAAATCATCTATGCCGTCAGGGGTATCAAAGACAGGATTTAGTAACACTTCTCAGAGACTGCAAGCTGTGGCTAGTACTGCCACTGTTTCGTCCGTGGAGTCAACTGCAACTAAAATTGTTGGTAAGCTATCGACACCTACATGTTCACCGAGCACTACAGTTGTTCCAGCATTGTTTCATAGTGTTCTGAAAGATGCAATCAAAAAGGACCAGGGTCCAGTAAATCGTGTTGTTTCATCTCCAAGCACAAACACTTCCACGCCTGGAACCGGTCACGCGGTAACAAGCCACAGCTCAAAGACTTCGCAACAGGCAGCCTCTTCCTCTCGAAGCAAGACTGTGGCTTCCAAAGAAATGGCCAAGGTTGCGACAGCAGTGGTACAAGGTGTTGCCCCAATTCATGTTCCACCAGCCGTTCCTCAACATGGTCTATCTAACAGGTCGCAATCAGCAGGGACAGGATATCCACTTGTGAACGCGGGGAGCAGTTTTTATAGCCCAACTTCCATTTCCAGCAGCACTAGCCAACCACCAATTGTCCAGACATCCATCATGGCTCAGGCTACAGCTCATGTACCACCATCGTCAGCTAATGTTTATGGGCAAGTGCCAAATACATCTGTGGCTTCACAAATTCCTTCATTGCAGCTTGCTTCTTCTCAAGGACAGGGTGGCGTGTTCTTCCAAGGGAATGGAGGCCAAGTATTGCAGATGAATGTGGATTCTAGCCAGTTAAAAGGGCCATATCAACTTCACGGTGCACTTTATCAAGGTGCCATCCCCGCAACGTTTCTGGCCGCAACTAATGCTGGCAAGCCTGTGTCATCAAATGCTCCCGGAACCGCCTTGTATCCAACAAACCCTTACATGCTGGGTATTGTGATGCCTACAGCAATTACACAGGCTAACCAGACAGCCCAGTCTGTACCCACGACAGCAACATCTCCATCAGCAACAGCTGCGCCAGTCGCGTCGTACCCCTACGGTAATCAAAATGCAGCAATCGCAGCCGCGTATGAATCGTTTGTACCTATCGCGCCAGCTGCATCCCCGAGATTTTCCCAGACTTTGGCACATTTGGCAAGTGCTTACACGCAGTTTTTACCAAGAGGGGCTGTTCAAGGAGGCACTCCAGTGCAGTTTGCTGCCCAACGGATGGTTCCAATGAGCTCCTTGCACTCTCAAGCCAGCGGAAACGGTCAGTTAGGGCCAGCTTTGTTAAACATTGCCGACTACTCTGTTAAGTATCCAATCAATACAGTAAAACCAAGCTCATACGCTTCTCAAGCATCGACGATAAGTAACATTGGATCGGCAAACACGCATCCTCAGACAGCTGTCGTGGCTGCTATGCCTTATGTTGCATTTGGCCAAATCGGCAGCCCTCGTTTCCCATTCTCTGTAAATTTCGCAAATCCTGGTTCGAGTACAAATCCTTCTTCCACGTCATCTACGACATCAACGTCTAGTAGCCTCGTTTCTTCAGTCACCACAACCCATCAGCACAGCTCTGGGACAAATCTCGATTCTCAGGGAGGAGGGAGTGTTCAGGGTTATGTTCCGATGCTAGTGCCATTTGGGACCAATCCCAGTGTGGCGGGTCACTCCCAGAGCACTTCGAAGACCCACCCTGATAGTGCCTTTTCGCCACCCTCAAGTCGTTCCAGTGCAAGTCACAATAACCAACGACTGGATGCATCAGGGGTCACTCACGGCTCGGTGCCATCGTGGTGTAGTGGAGCCAAAAGTACATCTGCGGCAGCAACCAGTCAAAGAAGGTGCAGCACTCCAGATAACAGTAGCATCCGTAGCAGTAGTAGCCTGAGCAGTAGCAGCAGCAGCAGTAGCCTCAGTAACAGCAGTAGCAACAGCAACAGCTGTAGTGCTACAAATTCAGGAACCTCGGTATCTCTCACAACTAGCAAAACCACCTGTGCAGAGTCAAATTCGTCAGGAATAACATCAAGAACATCTAGTTCAAACTGCATTCAGTCACCTAGGCACCCAGGCGTGTCATCGCCATTAAATTCGCCATTACCCCCGCTCAATCAGTCGCCCTCTGGCTGTCGAGGATCTCCAAAATCAGACTCGCCACTTGTAAGTAATAGGAGCAGCGTGGAGGCAGTACCCTCTGGAACTCAAACAACGAATACTTCAGAATGCCATCCACCATCAAACACTCCATCTTCTGAAATGTCGTGTACCCTGAAACGACCTTACAGTGAAAGTAACGATCCAGCCAAAAAGTCAAAATTTGATGAAACGGCGTATTACGAAGCTAATCCCCTTCTGGGGCTCAAGAGGTCTTGTGAGGCTATAGAAGCCTATTGCAGTCCAGAGCGTAAGGAGGACCACGATGGCGATGATGACGACGAGGATGATGACGATGAAGAGGATTCTGCGGTTCCAAAAAACGAGCGATCTTCCCCTGTAAACCATCAAACAGGGGAAGAAAATGCAAACAGAAAAACGGGTAGCAACTATAACAACTGTGATCACGATGATGAATGCAGAAGAGGTAAGAGAGAATTTTGATGACCCTCTTTAGATTTCAAGTTCAAGTTCAACTTTAATGCAATCAAAAAATCGCATACTATGAAATACTACCACCCGGAGACTGGCGTCGTTTGCCAAACTTGAAGATCTCGAAAGTAAGAAACTTCATTAACAGTGTAAAAGAAGATAAAAAGTACTGCTCAGAAGTTTGATTTGAATGGTCACACTTTAGGATTTCATCCACAGACTCAAAAGTTAGAACCACCTTGTACAGCGTAATAAACAGTACCACAGGAACGTACTGCTCAGTAGCTTTCATTTGAATGGTCACACTTTAGGATATCATCCACAAACATTTACTTATCGCTACATCACAGAAAGCTTGTGTGGATAGCTTTATTAAACGCACTGCTCCATAGATGTCATTAAATTGGTCTCCTTGTTTTTCATATTAAGATCCAGTAGCTTTAACCACTACTTAACCCTTTAAGTCCCAATAGTGACCAACATCAATTTTCTCCTAACGATATCCATACAATGTCAAGAGATGAGGTTATGAGAATTAACAAAATGATCACCTAAGAGAAAATGCTTTGATCTTTTATCAAATTCTCTCAACTCATTCATGAAGGAAATGTATGGAAATCAGTTTGGAGAATTTGTATGTGATTATTGGGGCTTAAAGGGTTAAACGTTGGGCGCAACTTGCACATTTTCAGGAGAATCTAACTCTGGAGAAGACCAATCAAATTCAGCTGGGATGAAGCCAATAAGCGACAAGCACCAGAGTCACTCGACTTATAACGGAGATGTCTCAGCCAATGAAAATCAAGGACTGCTTGGTAAGAAACTGGTATCTTATCTCTGTGAGGTGAAAAGATTGCCCTTGCTTAAAATTTGGCAATCTGCAAGTTGGTAACAAGGGAACACAAAAGAATTAAAGCTCAACGGACATAACAATTAGTGGCTAAAAAGCTGAAAATTGTTAGGGTTTTGGAACTCAGAAATTTTTTTTTTCCTAGAGGAATGAAGGGAATATTTTCAGTGGTTTACAGGAAGTAATATGTAGCGAATTTGTTGCGAAGTAGGACAAACCGAATTCGAAATGTAGCGAAACCGGTTGTTACCATCCCTACGCCCATCAAATGTCGATGGGTTTAATGAACTGTAAAGCACTTTCATCGTTATATTTCGTCAATTTATCTCCAACCACTTTTTTTTGTTATTTGTAAAGAGCAATTTATCTCAGTATAGTAGCTGTATTTATTAATAGGCTGATTTAGCAACAGAACGGGAACGTCAGTTGACGACGGCGCACGCAAATCAACCAACTGGCTTGACCAATCGCAGAGCGGCAAATTGGGCACCGGAAGTAGCGTTTAGTCCTTTCCGCGCGCTTTCGTGTCGTCAACTGGCGTTCCCGTTCTGTTGCTAAATCAGCCTAATATTTGGTGGTAAAACGCGCAACCAATGGTGGGATCAATTTAAGTTTCTGGGAAACTGCCCACCTACCCCTCCCTTAAGCCATCATTTTGCCCTAAGCGAGAGGTAAGTGTTAATGTTAACTTAGGGGAGGGGTAGGTGGGCAGTTTCCCAGAAACCTCAATTTATCACAATGGTGCTTACCGTTTACACAAACCAACCTGGAAATGGAAAGCGAAATTGACATGGTAAGAGAACGAACCGCTACAAAGTATGTCCAAAACAGCTCAACAGACTAAAAAAAGTGGCAAATTGTATGGTCTCTAATCACAGTCCGTTCCCATACCTAATGGCCCGAACTATTTGATTTTTCAACTGGAGTTTCCAGTTTTCCCATGTTGACGGTAAGTGTCCGCTTAGGTTGGTCTTGTGACTACGGGTATCATCCAATTTGACTAGAAATTTTGACTTTAATGCAAAACTGTTTTTTTACCTTCCCTCCTTTATCGATGTTTTTTGAGGTTCTATCAAAAACAAGGTTCTAGGAACGTCCAGAAGCGTCTCTAAGTGTTTTTCGAAGTTTCCCGTTTTATCCTTGAAGCTAGAAATGCTTAATTTCCCATGGAAACGCTAAATCTTTTAATATCACAGGCATACAATTGAGGGAAATGTATTGTAAAGTGTATGAGAAACATTGACGATGTCATTAAGAATGACGCAAAAAAAGTTGTTATCACCTAAAAATGTAATCGAAAGGTTACCAAACGATAAGTTACCATGGGTTCCAAAGACTTTTCATGCGCAGTTTCCGATTCCGGTCAGGTCAAGCTTCGGCCTTCGGCCAAAGACGCGTTGGCATGCGGCCGTCCCCGAAGCATCTCCGTCGCACTCATTCGCCGCACGGGAGAAAAGAAAAAAACACTGGTAACCATGGTATCAACATGAGTGAGCTTGCGAAAATGAAATGACTGCATACGCTGAAAGTGGCGCGGTCTCGGAAGTGTTCTCACAAGTTAAAACTTGCTACAGACATTAGGGCCCGAGCCTCCGGGCATTAGGGAACTTAAGCAAAGGCGCGTTTGAGCGACGCATGTCAACCGGAAGTGAGGTCTTTTTTTTATTTTAAAGCAACTTGACGCTCCCAAACTTGTATTTCTAAGCGTCTTTACCATTATAGAGACGATTTGTATAAATTTTGGCAAAACCACCATCCAAAAATGGAAAAAAGACCTCAATGACCTCTTTGCTAAAGCTCACTATTATGTAACAAGATTGCATAACTAAGGGTGGATTTCCACTGTCGCAATGTTATAGACAAAAATAGAGTGGGGCTGCTAATTTTGGGGTAGAAGTGATGAACAGTAAAGCACAAGTTAAGGGAAAACTTGGTCACCTGGTACAAATTCACGTTTGCCGTTTGCCGCGAACGTGGCTTTAGATGTCTCTAATTTATGAAAGGCCGCGAGTAAACGTTTAAGTATAAACTCGCTCAACTTTTACCTTTACGCGCGACAATTTGTACATTGCCTCAATTTTATTTACGCGCGCGTGAAACTTACGTGCGTACGCATAAAAAATTTACGCGACAGTGGAAATCCACCTTAAGCGGAAAATTAACATTGCTTTTGTAGAAAACTTCTCCATAGCGATGGTCAACCAGGAACGTTATCTCCCAGTGAAGACAAATTCCATATCACCCAGCACAGCGGACGAACATCTGGATAAGCCTCGAGTGCCGAACGTTAAGCCGCAGTTTGAGATCGGTGACATTGTGTGGGCGCAAGCTCGTGGCCTACCCTCGTGGCCTGGAAAGGTGGTGGATGCTAGTGAAGTTGGAAAAGGAAGACCGGACGATGGAAAGGTAACAACACATTTTACTTCTTCGCGTAAACAACAGTAGATAGATTAAGCAAAGACAACACAACGTCAGAGGAAACGGGGAAGCTTTGTCGCCCTGCCATCGGTCAGTTCGGTTCTAGACCTGCGCTAGACCGCGAGCGGACGTCCAGTCCTTTTTTTCTCAGGGCCACGCGCGGGGAGTGAAAGCAGAAATAAATGAGAAATAAAAGAAAAATAAGAGACTGCTTGCAGGCTGGCTAGACGTTACGCCGTCGTGACTGTGCATGCTTTCTTTGAAAATCTGCGTAATGTCATGAATGTTTTTTTGGTGTTTTTTGGTGTTTTTTTTTTGTTATTAAAAAAGACAAGTTCGGACAGTTTCTCGTTCCTTTGATACCCTGATCGATAACAGCACCCGACATATCGTCGTCTCTTCCCTAAAAACATATTACATGATGCATAAAAAAATATATATGATATTATACGAGTCATTAAATATGTTGTGTAGATGTTTTTTTATCACATTTGTAATTAGTTCGAAAGATTCCTATTGGGAGACTTAATAACGTTTATTGTACTATTGTAAACGCGACGCGTTCATTCACTTTTTTTTTCTAACTTTCAATTCCAGCGCTGGGTCATGTGGTTTGGTGAGAATACATATAGCCAAGTAGAAGTAGACAGACTCAAAACGCTTTCTGACGGACTGAGAACTTTAGATGATAAATCTCGAAAGAAGAAATACAGGTACAGATATGAATTTTTTTGTTATATTTCTTAAGATTTTAGACAAGAAAATACAACGGGTGTAAAGCACTGCAAAGCGTATACCCTTTGCTTAATAGCACGGAATGCGTCGGAATAGCGCGTCGACTAATTGAGGCGACACGTGCTGCGACAAATCGCGTCGTGTGTACTGTAGCCTAAGGGCCTGTTTACATGGAGGTGGGGGACCCCAGGTAGGTGGGGTAACCTGCTTAGGTGGGTTAAAAAAAAACTTACAACCCTGCCATCCCGGGGTGCACTTTCTCAAGATTATTGAATGGTTGCTAAGCACGTAAACAAGAAAAATGTTGGAAAACCACATGTTTTGGCGATTAATGCTCCTCAACACTCTCTTGCTGCTCTTGCTGCAACCTTCAGTGCTGTGTTTTTTCTATTGTTGTCTTGAATAGTTATGGAAAGCCACCGCCAAAGTGTATTTTGCGCGAATTTGATTTAATCTGTTTGTCGTTGCGACTTGTCGCCAGAACGTGTTGCCGCAACTTGTCCCCCGACCTGTGCACAGGGTGTGACTTATCACCACGACGTATTACTGCAACTCGTCGCCTAGTGTAAGAAAGCGTGGCTCTTGAAGTTTTAACCAGACGTCACGTTAGAGCTATGTGTGTAATTGTATTTTGGGGGTCATCCACCAGATTAGCTTCTGCTATTTTGAAACTCACTCCTTATCTAGAGATTAAAGTTTTATTCTTTACTTATCTAAACGTATTTATTTGTCTCTCTCTTTTTTCAATCTGTGTCACATGTAAACGAAGCTGAGTGAAACAAGTCTTTCTGTTTTCTTACTTCCAAGCGCGCAGGCTACGTTAGATCAAAACCAGATTAAACATGTAGTTAAATTGCAAACCATTCTAACAAAAGCTTACTTTGTGTTAGAGCCAAGAAAGCAAGGATTAGCTTAGAACAAGCAATCAGCGAGGCTTTGGAAGCTCTAGATATGGTAAGTATCGTTCGAAGCGAGGAACTCAGCACACTTTTATTTTTGGATTGATGGGTTATTTATGAAACATAGACCCGTTTATATGTTTGTCCCGAGTAGAAGTGTCACTCGCCTACCCGAGCTACTCTGAGCGAGCCAACTTTTAAAACGTTTCCTTACAAATCGTGGAGAACCGTTTATATGAGAAACAAAAAGGAGGCTCGTCTAGAACGGTGACCCTTTTAAGATGGTAGGGTCACCCCTCCTAACCGGGCAACGTTTCTTTGTATAAACACTTTAGCTCCCCCAGTCGGGCCAACTCGGTCAAGACGAGCCAACAAGAGTATGCACGAGCGTTCGTTTAGCCAATCAGAGCTTGCACGAGCGCTTTTGACTCGGGCAAAGGGGTCAACTCTTTTTCCCATATAAACGCTCGCTAAGGTTTTCTTCTGGTTTGTTGTTGTTGTTGTTGTTGTTGTTTTTCTTTTGTTTTTGTTTTTTCGTAGTAGGGATTGTTCAGATTGTTTTTCAACTCTCTCTTCCATGAGAGGGAGGAGCATATAAGAGAGAAAGAGGGTTTTAATAAATTGTAACTTTTCAAAAGGAGTGGCTTCATTGAAGGGGGAGGGATCTTACTAATGCTAAAACTCCATTTCTTATGCCATGTCTTTATTTCTTCTTTTGACATTCTAGAGAGATCGCCTTCGAGGAAGACAAGGTGGGGACGTAAATGTAAAACAGTAGTGAATTATTTCCAAAATTAACTTACGTTGTTGGATGAAATCTTATAGTTTGACCATTCAAATGAAAGCTACTGAGCAGTACTTTCCTGTGGTACTGTTTGATATGCTGTACAAGGTGGTTCTAACTTTTGAGTCGGTGGATGAAATCCTTAAGTGTGACCATTCAAATGAAAGCTACTGAATAGTACTTTCCTGTGGTACTGTTTATTATTTTGTAAAATGTGATTTGAATTTTTGCTTCCGTGGATATGATATGCGTCCGTAGCAGTACTTTCACAATGTGCTATTTGCTTTTCTAGATAGCGATTTCTCTTCAATTTTGCTGCTTGCTATTTTCCGAAGTATAGGTTTAAACCAAGTAATGAGGAAGGTCTGAAGTATTTGGAAGTAAGAATAAGCAGCTTACAAAGGACTGTTTTACCTATAACGTTCTCCGGATTTCGACCGTTATTCTGAAACTCTAAGATCACTTTGAAGCTTCGTATCTTTTCGCTATTTTTTGAAAGCTTTTTGTTTTCGTTTTTGCTTTAGGGGCAAGATCTAAAACCAAGAAGAAGCGACTAAGATGACATCACACCATGAATAGAACGCCAATGCAAACAGACATGGAATTTGCGAATGTATTTTATATTATCTTAGTACAGTAATATATTGATCGGTTAATGCTAACCATAGTTTAGGGTTTAGTGTACGTTGTAAATATATTTGGATAAAAAGACTTTATCCCATAATTTTTAGGGAGGGAATCTTATGCTCTCATCTCTCCTATATCATTTTTTTACCAGATAAAGAAATATTCTCTTGTGCAGATTAGAAAGCGCCACCTACAAACAGCCGGTCAGATAACGGCCGTTTTAAAAAGCGTGAGTCAGTTAACGAGTATAGGAAACTGTTCACATACCCCAAAGTGTGGGGGTGGGGAGCATTGCGTTACTCCGGCCTTAGCGGCTGCGAAGGAGACTGACCCCTCCCTTTTCATAACAGTAACCTTTCACTTTGGGCAAAATGTAGGGTTAGGGGAGGGGTAGGTGGTGTAGATGGGAAGTTCCTCTAATCTTACATTAATGCGAAAGATTTGTAATGCGCTCTGTTTTTGCGATCACCAAATGACCTAATACAAGAATAGATTGAAAAATGCTGAACAATACCCACACAAGAAGGCTAACCAGCGTCATTTTCGCAACACTAAGAAACACTATTCACTAAATTTGATAGCCTGAGTTTATGCCTTCCTAAGGGGTTAGGAGAGAGGAGATTTTGAAGGGACGAGTTGAGGGAAGAGGGAAGAAGGAAGGCCTGACACAAATCAAATGTACATAGATAGGTAAAGTTTCTCTCTCTTTGCTGTCCCCCCTTGTTGCTTGTATCTGCTCCTGCCCTGCCCAAAAAACACCTGGTAAAAAATAGTTGTGACATTGCCCCTTCAAAATCATTGTCATCTTCTTTATGTCGCAGCCAAGTTCTCCAGATATTGAAATCACATCTCATATTTCTATCGGAACTGTACTCCCATCCTTTGATAACAATGGATGATTTTTATTACTTGTTTTTCCGACCGTACTCAATCAGATTAGCTCTAATAACCAATACTCTATCTGAAATAACCTTTATACTTTACTAGAACGTCATTATTGGATTGGGAAGGGCAAAGGCCCACCCGATGATTCTCCTTTTGTGCTGCCACTGATCATTCAGCGCGAAGATCGCCGAGCTTGTTGCTCGTGTAAAATACCTGTATACGTCCTCTAAAAATCTTGATAAGCTCCCTCTTATCCCCATATTTTGTCCCCAAATTGTCCCCATACACGATTAGCGACGGTGAATCACAGACGCCCCTTCTCCGACTTTTCTTGAGGGGAGGCGTGGTCTGTACACAGGCCATACCCTTTCTAGTCCTCAATAGATACATTTAAGGTAACTTACGTCCCCTTTATGTGGAGAAAACTTGTCTTGGGAGGAAGGGTCACCCGCCTACCCGACTGCGCTACCCTGGGCGGATCAACTTTTCTTCATTTTTCTTACCAAACTTGGCGAACCATTTACATGAAAATTCGTCTCAGCTAGAATGGTGATCCGCCTTGCCAGGTCACCCTTTTTCCATGGTAAGGTCGCCTTCTTAGCGGCACCTCCAGATAGCTCGGTCAAGGCGAGTCAATCAGAGCATG
>NC_133203.1:8074690-8132190 GCF_958299795.1 Porites lutea | reverse complement strand
GCATCATACTTTCATGAATACCAGTGAGCAACCATGTTGGAATAATTTACCACATATAATTATCATAAATTAACACCCACCCCTTGACTGTACTAGCAAATAACACTTCTGGCATCAATTTGATAGAACTTTTACAAATACAATTTTACAAGTGTACAGATTTAGCAATATAATTTCAGATTGTTTCCACTGATTTAGCTAGGATCAGTAGTTTATGGGGCTTCCAGGTCAGTTGCAGGGACAGTCACAATAACAAACTTTAAACCAATCAGTTCTGTTTATAAATCTGGTTTACTTAAGAGCTGGATTAAGACACAAAACACACAGCACTTACACTTCTGAAGATAACAGAGGTTCTTTGCTCATGAAAGTCCTTGTCCAGCCTTTTTGTGGCATCTGATCTGGAAACAAAAGTTTAAAATTTTTAATGAAGCTCATCAGTTACTTTCATGATATCATAGGTGATGAATTACTCCTTACTTTTGGCATAAAATTACAAAATTGCCACGGCAACCTTTTGTACGTCTCAGTGACAAGATGACGCCAGAAATTTAAAATGATATCATGAAAAGAAGATGTCAGGGCATTAAAAGACGCTTCAAACTTACTTCATCACCTGTGATATTAATAGGTAATCATATGGTAGACTCGTGAAATTAAGAAATAATTTTACTTGCGTTTTGTCCAAATCCCCCACCTAAAGGTTAAGGAAAATACTTGGATTTGGAGAAAAACGAGGGTGAAATTATTCCCTAATTCGTCACCATTTGATTACACATACGAACTGACTAGCTTCCCATTAACATTCAAACCTTGCTTTATGGACACCCACTTAATACAGAAACCTTATAATTACGGACACTTTGCTTTGTCCTGGAGAAAAGATAACCCTGTCTAAATTCAAGCTGCTTAATACAGACATCCCGTTAATATGGACACTTTCTATGGCCCCCTTAGTGCCCATATTAAAAAGGTTCAACTGCATCATATTTTAATGAAAACCAGTGAGCAACCATGTTTGAATAATTTACCACATATGATTATCATAAATTAACACCCATCCCTTGACTGTACTAGCAAATGAAATTTCTGGCATCAATTTTATAGAACTTTTACAAATATAATTTTACAAGTGTACAGATGTAGCAATGTAATTTCAGACTGTTTCCACTGATTTAGGACCAGTGGTTTTTTGGGCTTCCAGGTCTTTAATATCCTGCCATTTACTGTAACGTTTGTGACCATTATTCAAGGATCGCTTGTATACCATTGCCATACTTTATGTTTTGTCCTTCACCGTTCAGATAATACCTTCACTGTCAGGTGTGTGTGTGTTTTTAATTCCTTCAGTTCATTTCTTTAGGTGTTTCTCTGTGTACATTTCTTTGTTTTGTATTTATTATTATTGTGGTTAGATTATGTGTAGCTTTCTTTTGGTTTAATTGGCTATCAGAAACCTCTGTACGAAAAAACAGAAAATTGAAGTTCGATGGGATGGGGTAAAGAAGTTCATTTGTTCAGAGCGTGATTAACACAGACTCTGAACAATGGATACACTTGTAAAAGTTCTATTAAATTAAACCCTGCTTTGCAGACCCCAGTCAGTCCCTAAGTTAGTCAGTCAGTTGCTTTCAGTCAGTCAGTCACTTGGTAAGTTACTCAGTTTAGTCAGTCATTCAGTCAGTTGCTCAATCAGTCATTCTGTCAGCAGGTCAGGTACCCAACTGCACAGTCAGTAATTCAGTCAGTTGCTTAATCAGTCATTTTGTCAGTCAGTCAGGTACCCAACTGTACAGTCAGTCAGTTGCTTAATTAGTCATTCTGCCAGCAAGTCAGGTACTCAACTGCACAGTCAGTCAGTCAGTTGCTCGATCAGACATTCTGTCAGCCAGTCAGATACCCAACTCCTCAGTCAGTCAGTCAGTCAGTTGCTCAATCAGTCATTCTATCAGTCAGTCAGGTACCCAACTGCACAGTCAGCCAGTTGCTCAATTAGTCATTCTGTCAACCGGTCAGGTACCCAACTGCACAGTAAGTCAGTTGCTCAATTAGTCATTCTGTCAACCGGTCAGGTACCCAACTGCACAGTAAGTCAGTTTCTCAATCAGACATTCTTTCTGCCAGTCAGGTACCCAACTCCACAGTCAGTCAGTCAGTCAGTTGCTCAATCAGTCATTCGGTCAGTCAGTCAAGTACCCAACTACACAGTCAGTCTGTTGCTCAATTAGTCATTCTGTGAGCTGATCAGGTACCCAACTGCACAGTAAGGGACTGGTCAAAAAGTATGGGGGGAGGGGGGGTGGGCCGGAGCAGAGAGGGGGTGGGTCATGAGGTTTTGAGCCTTGTGCAAGGGGTGGGTCGGGCAATTTTCAGCTACCCTTAGGGGGTGGGTCACTCTATTTTATTACATAGATAGGCACTAACTACTAACGAGACAGTTGACTACACTTGTTATATAAAACACAGCCAGCTGGAATTATTGCTAAAATACTCACAAATCTGTTGTGCGAGAAAATACAAAGGGTGACAGGCCGCACATCTCTACGGGCGTGGAACTCTCTGTTAGCCTTTTTTTTTTTTGCTCTAAGAGCATGTCCTTTAATGATTTTCCTTTTTTTTAAGGAAATGATTGGTGGTTCTTTAAAAATTTATTGAAGTTATAATTGGTTTGTATAAGATTCCATTTTTTCATTCAAGCTTCCTTTATAGTAGACACTGAGGGCTGGTATTGTGTCAGGAAAGGCAATATTTCTTTTTCCTCTTTGTTGTTTTGTTTTATGGGTTTAGATAGTTTAGATAGTTTAGTTTAGATGAGTTTATGAGTTCTGATAGTAGGTTTTCTATCAAAGATTGTGGGTAGTCTCCATCCATCAAGCATTTTTTTTTTACATTTGAATTATTTTCCTCAAAGGTTGTTTCTGAGGAGTTTATTCGTTTATTCTCAAGGCTTCTCCTTTGACAAATCCTTTTTTAACATTTGGAGGGTGACACAAGGTGAAATGTGTGTGCAAGAAGGTTTCCGTTTGTTTAAAATGTGTCTTTGCATCAAGGATAGATCTTTCCTTGAATCTTGTGCTATGTGTATACAACCATGTCTAAAAACGCAGTCTCAGTGTCAAATGTTTCGAGCGTGAATTCAATAGTTGGGTGATGAATGTTTGCTTGTTCAATTAAGGCTTCGATGTCAGGTTTACTCATTTCTCATAGGGAAAAGATATCGTGTATGTAGCATTTCCAAACTGTCGTTCCAAAGACAGTTTTGCTTAGAGTTGTTGTTTCAATATATGTGATGAAAAATATTAGCAAAGGAATCAAAACTGCCGTCTTTCTGCCCATTGCAGTTCCATGGTTTTGTAAGTAGTGCTTTCCATTGAAGTGGAAGAAATTTTCTTTGAGGATTAATCTAAGCATTTCCAGCAAGTAATGTGTAGGAATGGGTTGTCTGTGTAGAAATTTTCATATGCTTTGTGACAGACAATTTCAATATACCCTTGTTTTGCTGTATATTTGTGTCAAGACTCATAACGTCCATCGAAACAAGAAACGTTCGGTTTTTCACATTTGTCTTTTCAGTGAAAGGTATGATTCTGTGATTTTGATATTGGTTGTAGCAGTGTATCAACAAATTTTGTCAAACACAGAACAAGGTTTTATTGGATTATTAAGAGCAAACCAAACATCCATGTTTTAACTAGGGGGTGGGTCATGCAATTTCCAACCTTGCTTTAGGGGTGGGTCAGTCATTTTTGTGCCGAAGGGAGGGGGTGGGTCATGTGTTTTTTATCAACCACATTTCCAAATGCTCCGGCCCACCCCCCCCCCCCTATACTTTTTGACCAGTCCCTAAGTCAGTTGCTCAATCAGTCACTCTGTCAGCCAGTCAGGTACCCAACTGCACAGTCAGTCAATCAGTTGCTCAATCAGTCATTCTGTCAGCCAGTCAGGCACCCAACTCCACAGTCACAGTCACAGTCCACAGTCAGTCAGTCAGTCAGTCAGTCACTCGCTCAATCAGTCATTCTGTCAGTCCGTCAGGTACCCAACTGCACAGTCAGCTAGTCAGTTGCTCAATCAGTCATTCTGTCAGTTAGTCAGGTACCCAACTGCACAGTCAGTCAGTCAGTCAGTCAGTTGCTCAATCAGTCATTGTGTCAGCTAGTCAGGTACCCAATTGCACAGTCAGTCAGTCAGTCAGTTGCTCAATCAGTTATTGTGTCAGCTAGTCGGGTACCCAACTGCACAGTCAGTCAGTCAGTCAGTTGCTCAATCAGTCATTGTGTCAGCTAGTCAGGTACCCAATTGCACAGTCAGTCTGTTGCTCAATAAGTCATTCTGTGAGCTGATCAGGTACCCAACTGCACAGTAAGTCAGTCAGTCAGTTGCTCAATCAGTCATTGTGTCAGCTAGTCAGGTACCCAATTGCACAGTCAGTCAGTCAGTCAGTCAGTTGCTCAATCAGTCATTGTGTCAGCTAGTCAGGTACCCAATTGCACAGTCAGTCAGTTGCTCAATCAGTCATTCTGTCAGCCTGTTAGGTACCCAACTGCACAGTCAGAAAGTTGATCAATCACTCATTCTGTCAGCCAGTAAGGCACCCAACTGCACAGTCAGTCAGTTGCTCAATTAGTCATTCTGTCAACCGGTCAGGTACCCAACTGCACAGTAAGTCAGTTTCTCAATCAGACATTCTTTCTGCCAGTCAGGTACCCAACTCCACAGTCAGTCAGTCAGTCAGTTGCTCAATCAGTCATTCGGTCAGTCAGTCAAGTACCCAACTACACAGTCAGTCTGTTGCTCAATTAGTCATTCTGTGAGCTGATAAGGTACCCAACTACACAGTAAGTCAGTTGCTCAATCAGTCATTCTGTCAGCCAGTCAGGTACCCAACTGCACAGTCAGTCAGTCAGTTGCTCAATCAGTCATTCTGTCAGCCAGTCAGGCACCCAACTCCACAGTCACAGTCACAGTCCACAGTCAGTCAGTCAGTCAGTCACTTGCTCAATCAGTCATTCTGTCAGTCCGTCAGGTACCCAACTGCACAGTCAGCTAGTCAGTTGTTCAATCAGTCATTCTGTCAGCTAGTCAGGTACCCAATTGCACAGTCCGTCAGTCAGTCAGTCAGTCAGTTGCTCAATCAGTCATTCTGTCAAGCAGTCAGGTAACCAACTGCACAGTCAGTCAGTCAATTGCTCAATCAGTCATTCTGTCAGCTGGTCCAGTACCCAATTGTACAGTCAGTCAGTCAGTCAGTTGCTCCATTAGGCAGTATCTGGTACTGTAAGATGCTCATTCACTCACCTATTCTGTCAGTTATATAATCAGTCATTCCATCAGCCAGTCGGTTAGTTACAAATAGACAGTCAGTCAGTCAAAATGGTTAGTTGAGTAGTTAGAAGTACACTTAGCAAATTAATCAGTTAATCAGAGAGTCGATCAGTCAGTTGCAGAGACAGTCACTTTATCAAACTTTAAACCAAGCAGTTCTGTTTATAAATCCGGTTTACTTAAGAGCTGGATTAAGACACAAAACACACAGCACTTACTTTTCTGAAGATAACAGAGGTTCTTTGCTCGTGAAAGTCCTTGTCCAGCCTTTCTGTGGCATCTGATCTGGAAACAAAAGTTTAAAAAGTCAGTCAGTTGCTCAATCAGTCATTCTGTCAGTCAGTCAGGTACCCGACTGCACAGTCAGTCAGTCAGTCAGTCAGTTTCTCAATCAGTCATTGTGTCAGCTAGTTAGGTAACCAATTGCACAGTCAGTCAGTCAGTCAGTTGCTCAATCAGTCATTCTGTCAGTTGGTCAAGTACATGTAGCCAACTGCACAATCAGTCAGTCAGTTGCTCAATCAGTCATTCTGTCTGTCAGTCAGGTACCCAACTCCACAGTCACAGTCCACAGTCAGTCAGTCAGTCAGTCAGTCAGTCAGTTGCTCAATCAGTCATTCTGTCTGTCAGTCAGGTATCTAACTGCACAGTCAGTTAGTCAGATGCTCAATCAGTCATTCTGTCTGTCAGTCAGGTACCCAACTCCACAGTCACAGTCCACAGTCAGTCAGTCAGTCAGTCAGTTGCTCAATCAGTCATTCTGTCTGTCAGTCAGGTACCCAACTGCACAGTCAGTTAGTCAGTTGTTCAATCAGTCATTCTGTCAGACAGTCAGGTACCCAACTCCACAGTCACAGTCCACAGTCAGTCAGTCAGTCAGTCAGTCAGTTGCTCAATCAGTCATTCTGTCTGTCAGTCAGGTATCTAACTGCACAGTCAGTTAGTCAGTTGCTCTATCGGTCATTCTGTGAGTCAGTCAGGTACCCAACTGCACAGTCAGTCAGTCAGTCAGTTGCTCAATCAGTCATTTTGTCAGCTAGTCAAGTACCCAATTGCACAGTCAGTCAGTCAGTCAGTCAGTTGCTCAATCAGCCATAACTGCACAGTCAGTTAGTCAGTTGCTCTATCGGTCATTCTGTGAGTCAGTCAGGTACCCAACTGCACAGTCAGTCAGTCAGTCAGTTGCTCAATCAGTCATTTTGTCAGCCTATCAGGTACCCAACTGCACAGTCAGTCAGTTGTTCAATAAGTCATTCTGTCAGCCAGTTAGGCACCGAACTGCACAGTCAGTCAGTCAGTCAGATAGTTGCTCAATCAGTCATTCTGTCAAGCAGTTGGGTAACCAACTGCAAGGTCAGTCACTCAGTTGCTCAATCAGTCATTCTGTCAGCCAGTCCAGTACCCAATTGTACAGTCAGTCAGTCAGTCAGTTGCTCCATTTGTCAGTATCTGGTACTATAAGTTGCTCTTTCAGTCAGTCATTCAGTCAGTTATATAATCAGTCATTCCATCAGCCAGTCAGTCAGTTACAAGTAGACCATCAGTCAAAATGGTTAGTTGAGTAGTTAGAAGTACACTTGAAAGTTAATCAGTTACTCAGACAGTCAATCAGTCAGTTGCCGGGACAGTCACTTTATCAAACTTTAAACCAAGCAGTTCTGTTTATCTGGTTTACTTAAGGTGACTTGACCCGTTTTTTGGGGGGGGGGTACCATCCTACTTTGAAGCTCTCTGGTATCCCCACCTTTACTTTTATCGTAAGTCTAACACATAGAATGGATAACATATAGATCAATCTACAATATAACAAAATTTTTGGCGATCGGAGTAAATGTCACGTGGTTATAATGTCACACCCCTTTGAGGTCTGAGTCGAAAATCTGCTGTTGCCAGCATTTTTTTGCGAAAATCTCTCGGCTACACATAGTGCGCATTAGTGCCTTGTGCTGAACAGAGTTTCACCAAAATCGCAAAGACCCAATTCGAGAAATTCAGCGGTTTCCAAATTTAGGTCATAATTTATGCCAAAATGATAAGCAAACTTTACATGATTATATCTAATAAACTATGAGATTTATCCCTTTATTTTGGGCATCGTTATAACAGATGGGTCCTTGCAAGTCAGCAAAAAGCTTTAGGGCCTTGTAAATGCGCGCGATCTTGAGCAAAGCAAACATATAGAAAATGTAGTTTTAGCTATTTGTTGACGTTTATCAGCGTTTAAGAGTCCTTCTCACGAAAAAAGCATTTTCTTAAAAATTCGTGGCTTTTTTTCCTTCAAATTTTTTCAGGGCCACAATTGATAAACTAACTACCCGGACTCTGAATTTCATGGTCATTGAAAAACTGTGACATTATCTTCTATAAGCCCAAACTTGAGTAAACATTGAAGATTTTTAGCGTTTTGGCTGAGTTTGTGCTTTGGGAATTGTCTATTGTTTCTTGTCTGTCATTATACAGCATTCTTGTTCAGCACGCATGCAATGACCATGTTTGGCTGACTTCTGAATGCTCACCGATATATGATAATTTAGTATGAGAAAATAGAAGGGATTCCTGTCATGAGTTGGTTTAATAATATTATTGGCTTGCATTAAACCTATAAAAAAATGATATTTTTTTAATAGTAAGTAGATTTAGTGTGTAGCACTTCTTGATTTTTTTGCAAAGACACAAGAAGCATGAGAGTTGATTAAAAATTTTGAGTTAAACCTCTATGTATCATGCCATCGCCTGTCTCACTGTACCAAAATTGACATTTACTCCGATCGCCAAAAATTTTATGTTATATTGTAGATTGATCTATATGTTATCCATTCTATGTGTTAGACTTACGATAAAAAGTAAAGGTGGGGATACCAGAGAGCTTCAAAGTAGGATGGTACCCCCCCAAAAAAAACTGGGTCGAGTCACCTTAAGAGCTGGATTAAGACACAAATCACACTGCACTTACATTACTGAAAATAACAGAGGCTCTTGGCTCATGAAGGTCCTTGTCCAGTCTTTCTGTGGCATTCTGATCTGGAAACAGAAATTTAAAATATTCAGTGAAGCTCATCACTTATTTTCAGAACAGACTAATTCCCATTAAAGTCAAACCTTGCTTTACAGACACCCGCTTAGTTCAAAAAGCTTATTATTACGGACAGTTTGCTTTGTCCCTAGGGAAAGGAGGGGACAAGGGAGGGGAGAGGATTCTTTTTTTTGTTGAAGTTACCCAACAATTTTGTCGCTGATTGCAGTTTCTCAGTTAGTAAGGCAGTTGCTTGATTAGTCCTGAGTCAATCAGTCAGAAGGTCAGTTACTCAGTTAGTCAGTTTGTAAGTCAGTCAGTTAGTTGGTTCATGTAAGTCAGTTGCCCACTCAGTCAGCTAGTAACTGTTACTTAGTTGATTTGTCAATCTGTCAGTCAGGTAGCCAGTCAGTTAGTCAGTATGTTATTTGCTAAGGTAGTAAGCCAGTCAGCCAGTCAGCCAGTCAGTTAACTAGTCAGTAGGTTGATAAATCAGTCAGTTACTCAACATGTCAATCAATGACTCAGTCAGTCAATCAGCAAAAAAAGCCATCCAGTCCAGCAGTAAAGAAAGTCAGCTAATCAGTCAATCAGTTTGCCGGTTTGTCAGTCAACTGTAAGTCAGTCATTCAGTCAGTCAATTAGTAAGTCAGTTAATCAGTCAGTCAGTCAACAAGTCAACCATTTTGTCAGTCAATGAGTCAGTCAGTCACCAAATACGTCAGTCAGTCTATCAGTCAGTCAATCAGTCAGTTAACCAGTAATATAATCTGCAGTCATTTGGTTAGTAAGAGAGTTAGACAGTCACTCAGTCTGTCAGGTACATGTAGTCAGTCATGTAATCCGCCAGACATTCATTGAATTAGTCAGTAAGTCACTCATTTTAGTCAGTTGGTCAATCAGCTAAGGACCAGTCATTCAAGGAAACAGTCAATCAGTCAATAAATCAGTCCACTCAAATGGCATCATGTAGATTGCAGAACTATAATAAAATAATGACTATAAGAAGAACTTATTGTACCAACATTGTAGCACAGCTCATTCAAAGCAGATCATGTATGAGTTGGCATTTGTCAGAAAAAACTCTAATTTTAAGATTTGATTTGAACTGTGCACATGTAACATTTTGAAACCATTAAGCAAAAGAGAAAAAACCCAAAGTGCTTAATGCTATCAGTCAATAATTCAAAATAATTTCTAAATGAATTTGAAAATGAAAAATTTTTTTAAGTCCTGTTTACACATGTGCTACTTGTTGGAAAGAACTGTATACACTTTGGCCTCAAACTGTTCTAGAGCTTTAAGCCTTTCTTTCATGAAAAGATCAAAACAAGCATTCATTGATAAATACATTTAAAAATATGAGCAATATTTTTAACAAAACTGTTTAACAGGGTTGTCACTAAGATTTGAAGTTGCCGGGTACATACAACAAGTAGGTGGGGAATCAAACAGCTAAGGATTCTTCTCGGTTCTATTTTTCTTCTATTTTCCAATAAAAGTAGCCAGGGACCACACTCATATTAGCCGAGGGAAATCTTCGGTCCCCGGCTCCTTATGACAGCCCTGTTTAATATATTCTTCCTTTGCGTTTGGACATTTTGTTGAATCTCTGCCTTCTCAGTAGTAAACAAAAAACAGCTTGCTAAATATTAACATCAAGAAGAAGTCAAGTCACTCAAGTGGTGTTTTCTTTCACTATTATATTTAGACATGTGCATGTATCTCTCATTTCACAGAAACATTAAATTTGAAACAATTTTGAATTTGTGTTAAATTAGGCCAGGTATGGCCACTAAAAGCTGATGACACTGTATGTCAATCTTGCTTTAAGCAAGCTGCACGACTTCAGTTTATCTAGTTCACTCAATAGCTGGATTACAAAGCAATCTATACAACACTTACAGTACTGAAGATAAGCTCCAAATTCTGGCTGTTGAGGTCTTGACACATCTGCTGGACAAATCTGATCTGAAATGAAAATCAGTCATTTTCATCAGCAACTGCGGTAATCTTGATTCACATCATGAAGGCATTAAAATTAATGCCTTTTCTTAGCATGAATCTCAGTACGTTAGCCAGTCAGTCAAGTCAATTAGTCAATGAGCTACAATACTCGTCACAAATCTTGAAACGTTTGTGTGATTTTCCCTCTTCCCCAATGTTGATTTGGGTATTACAGTAGTCTCAGTGATCCAAAATACGCGTGTCTCAACATTGGGGAAGGAGAGGGGCACATTTGAGTGAGAACAAAAGTGAGAAGAGTGAATGTGCAAAATTTTCCAAAAAATTCAAGAAAAACAGGTTTTGTTTCAACAGTTTGTAACAATATAGCCAGTAAGTCAAGCAGTCTATCAGCCACACAGTCAGTCAGTCAGTCAGTCAGCCAGTCAGTAATTGAACCAGTCAGCCAGTCAATTGGTCAGTAAGTTGGTAAGCAGAGAAGTCAGTAAGTCAGTCAGCAAGTCATCCACCAGTCAACCAGTCAGTCGGCCAATTAGTTGGAGTTGTGTGAAAGTCTATCAAAACACAATGACTGAGAGTATGTTATGTAACAAAGGCATACGACAAGGGTTTGGCTTAAGCCCAGTGATATTTTATTTGTTTAAGAATCACTTTACTGCTCTAGCGTAAAGTTAGGTAATCCATCACTAAATTGCCTGATGTATGCTGATGATCTGTCTTAAAGTATTATTAGTAATTCACCAGAAGGATTGCAACAATCCCTTGATGTAATTTATAAACATGCTCAAGAATGGAAGCTTAAAGAAAATATCAGAAAAAATCTAATATCATCATATTTAGCAGTAATGGACATCTGGTTGTTACGCCTATGCAAGGGAAATCCTTAGCAAAAAGGTTACTAAAATAGTCTCCACAATACGCCGATTCAGGAAAAAACCAGCAGTTGCATGGAAGCGAGGCCTAAGGGCCCTTCGGCCTTCATGACGCCTGGCGGTAAAAACAAATGGGTTGTCGAAAAAGTTTCAAGATGGAGCAAGTAAATATTGAAGTTGTCAAATTGACACCCGACGAAAGAACAGGACCAGGTAAAATTCTAGTTAAAAATGTAGAAGAATAAACCAAGGCGGTAACAAGAAAGCATGGGGCAAAGAAAGTCAGTTTTACAGCCTGCCATTTGGGCAAGCTGTAGTTAGCATGTACCAGCCCAAAAGTCATTTCAACTAGCCCCCAAACCCTTTTTGATTAGCAGGATTGATTACAATCCTTCTGTAATTTGAATTTCCCCAAAAAAACAGCCCTTACCTGTCTGGCAAGTTAAGAACAAAATTCACTAGCCTGATAACAAAATCCACTAGCCCCGGGCTATCGGACACGACTTTCTTTGCATGCTGAGAAAGTCCTTTACGAACGTTAAGTTGAAGGTGAAATGATTGTATAACTTTATAAACCGACTGAAAGATACGATAAATTCATTTGTTTCCTGGCCCACATAGTCAAGAACCTTAATGTTATGCCTGAAAATAGAGATAACGTTTATGATTCTAACCTAGGCAAAGGCTTCACGTGGGCAAAATTAGCCCAACCCCAGGAAATTTAAAAAAAAGCCAGCTGGATACCGTGCCACAGGATAAGCTTCATATGGATACCCTAGATCACGTTAAGGAATGGGGCAAAATAACTAAAAAAAATCTCTCTCTACATATGCCATTGCGGAAATGTTGTACATGATCTTGATCATGAAGTATCTAAACTTGTTGATAACGACATTGTTTTTTTTGGGCCTCCTACAAAAAAATATTGTGAAAAATATAAAGCACGTATGATTGTTAACCTAGTTGGAAAACCCAAACTCACACCAGCTGAGTGCGATTTATTATGTCCTGCTGGTAGGGGTGGCTGCAGTTGCCATGTCATGGCAGTTATATGGAAATTGGAGATGTCACAGAACAATGAAATGAAAAATCAATGTGAGAATGACGTTCCTTGCACTTCTTAGCCAAGAAAATGGGAAATTCCAGGTAGGCAAACATTGAAACATGAGCCAATCATGGCCTTAAAGCCTATCAAGCCAAGGCATCATGCAGATACACCAGGTCATAAGAGGAGGGGCTTGTTGTCTAGTTTTTATGATCCCCGTCCTTTGAAATTAAGAAAGTTAGACCCCTAGGCTGTTGAAAAACTCAAAGTGAACATTGTCAGAGTCAACAAAGGTGTTTCCTTTCAAAAGATGAATCCCAATGCTTCTGATATAGTACATGTGAATTCCCTATTGAAATTGCCACTAAAGGATCTGCTCAACAAATGCAAATGAAAGGTTTTACTCACATCTGTTTCTTCTCCATACAATAGTACATATACTTCTGTTCTCCAACCAAATCCATGTTTAACAAATAAAACAGTGTCTCAAGTCAATTCAACAAACACAACCGACAATAGAGACAATGGTTGATGCGACCACAAATCAGTTTCAAGATCTCATGTGACTAAAACAATACAATCTTGTCTCACTGAGCCAATTGAACACAGTCAACAATACAGATACTGTAATTGACCTGAACTTGAACATAAATCATTCGATTAGATCAGCCCTTCAGCATGGATCAAATATGTGACAGATATTCAGCAATCAAGAAAGAACTATTCAATAAAGAAAAGGAAATTTAAAAAATGAATCTGATAACAGATGTCAGTCTAACAACCAAAGGGGTTTGATCATAGATTTAACGACAGCATCCAAATGTCACAGTGGCCTGTCCACATAAAGCTAACACTTCTCCTTACAAAAATTATTAACGATGTTTTAAGTTACAGTAAGCGTGTGCAAAAAAATCCGTAAAAGATGGCATTGAAAATGAAGAACTTACCATTTTATCAGTATGAAGAAAAGTGAAAAAAGATGGCCATGAAGGACTGAAAGACCAGTCCTGTATATTTTTGCTTTCTAAAAGCCATGGGTTTTTAAAGCTATGGGAACCCCCTAGGGCTGGTGAAGTGAAGAGCATAAAATTTAAAGAAAATGAAAATCTAAAGATGGCAGGAAAAGGGACTGCTAACAAAGATGGCATCATTAACAACAGCCACCTTTATTACTACCAAATTCAACAACAAGCAATTGTTGCAGTGAGAAATTGGTGTGATTATGTAGTACGAGGGAGCAATAATGAATTGTTTCAGCAACAGGTACCTTTTATTATGACAACGTGGAAAGAGAAATTAGGACACCTTTAGAACTTTTTTGACCAATACATTTTACCAGAATAAGCATGACCCAGGTTTAAGTTTGGCCTGCGGTATGACTTCAAGTTAAGTTAGTTTTTGTCGGTTTGGGTCATTGTTAGCACAGGTCTTTTATTCACTCTGATCCTACATGTGCCAAATCCCTTATTATAATCCATCATGTCACAACTTGTAACAAATTTAATGTTTGTACACTAACTATTAATTGTGTGTGATTGCCCCCGCAGGGATTTCGCCCAGAAGGCGAAAGCGCGAGGAGGTACTCCAGTAACTCACACATATATTAAGGAAAGTACTTACAGTTGAAATATACAGGCAGTATGCCAGGAAAAATCTTAATTTGCTTGAACAGGGGCCGCGAGGAATCGGTAGGTAATGATGACGTTTCTATTGTTTCTGCCCGCAAGTACAAAATGGTTAGGATGACATAAAGACAGAAAATCCTGTAAGGACTGCTTTGGTAGATTTGTGACATTTATTGTACAGTCATACTTCCATATTCTTTTGCGTTATGTGTTATCAGTGACATTCTGTGGAGCAGAGTTAAGTTTTTAAGTTGACCTTTCTATTAAAATGTCCGGTGAGACTAATTCAGCAATCGTTTGGTACGAAATGCTCTGAAGAACAATAGTCCTCTTTCCCATCTTCTACTTGATTCAGGATCTGATGTAAATTTTTTTGGTATATAGGTTAGATCGGGCCGATTTTCACATCAATTATGTTGCATGGCTGCAGCACTTGTCTTCTTTTGCTTACAAGAATCATGTTGTTACGTCCCCATTTTGAGTATGAGGGCCCTTAGGCGATGCTTCCATGCAACTTCCGGTGTTTTCCTGAATCGGCATATTAAACGATTACCCTCGTATATTGATCCTCTAGCAGTCCATTTGGTCAGTCAATGAGACAGTCACTAAGCAAGTCAGCCAGTCAATTAGTTAGTCATTGAGTCAGTCAGTCAGCAAGCAGCCTGTCCATAAATAAGTCAGTCAGTTGGTTGGTCAGTAACCTGTAAGTGAGTCAATAGACCTTTTTACCGATATGGGCGCCATATTGAATTAATTTAATTTAAGGAGTATTATAGGATGCCCAGGGGGCATGAGTACATTTCGTTTGTATTTTCGAGCGCTTTTCAGGACATTTTTTCTTAAAGTTTTCTTAGAATAAGATTGTAATGGGAAAAGAGATCCTTGTGCTGTGTTTGGATGTAACAATGATCACCTTTTTCTAGTTTAGTATTAGAAATATGGTCTTTCACTGTATATTTCTCGGGAACAAGGCGATCATTATTACATCCAAACAGGGCACAAGAATCTTTTTTCCCATTACAATCCCCATTTTAAGAAAACTTTATGAAAAAAGCGCTCGAAAATACAAAAGAAATGTGCTCATGCCCCCTGGGCATCCTGTAATACTCCTTAAATCGAATTAATTCAATATGGTCGCCGTATCAGTAAAAAGGTCTATTAGTAACCCCTGTAGAATCGGACACTATGTGGAATCTATGCACATGCTATGTCACAACGCTATGTAAAACCTATGTCAATGAGTCACACATTGCTTTAACCAGTGAGTCAGTCAATCAGTCAGCCAGTAAGTCAGCAAATCATTCAGTCAGTCAACAAGTCAACCATAAAGTCTGTCAATGAGTCAGTTAATTAATCAGTCAGTTGGTCAGTCAACAAGTCAGCCTGTTGGTCAAACAGTCACTCAGTCAGTGGGTCAGTTATTAATTAAGTCAGTCAATCAGTCAGTCAGTCAGTTAGTCAGACAGTTAGGCAGTCAGTCAATCAGTCAACCAATTAGTCAGTTTGGCAGTTAGTCAACCAGTTAAATGAACAGACTTCTCTGGAAATAAGGATCTTGCATAATTTATGCAACCCTTGGTCGAAATAGCGACTGACATATCAACCAACACTCGGTTGACATAGCAGTCAAAATATTGACACAAATATTGAGTACAAAATACAGACTACAGACAGCTGCAGACCATTGTTTTCACCATGCAATCAGAACAAGACAACAATAGTCCTATTGACTGTTTTCTAACCCTGAAAACAATGGTCTTCGGTCAGTCTGCAGTTTGCATTTTGTACTGTCCAGTTTTGGAATGGACTAATACATTAGTCATGAAATGTGTGCATAAACAATCTTACATTAATTACAGGAATGGTAGTCTCTACCAAATTTCTACACACTCAGGAAACCCTACCTTTGATATATTTAGCTTTACAACGTCAGGGCCAACAGACAACAAGCTTGTAAGCTTAATGATTTCTGAGCTTGCTTCCCGCTGCTGAAGACGCACATTTCTGTACATGTAAATGAGCCAAACGACGACGGATATAAAATCCCAAATGCTTAGCCGTTTAAGCCATGTCGATGAAGTTCAATACAAACGTTGAAATCACTATAAAGTTCATGATGCTCTGAACACGCGGGTAACTTTCAGCGGCGCCATCTTGATTTTTTTTCCCTTGGTCCCAGGTTTGCTCCAAGAAGGTTTTTGTCTCGGCGAGCGGGGGCGGGGGGGGGGGTAAAGTTGGATTTCTTTACTGATTGTAAGAGAAAATCCGACTGTTTTACCGACTGTTTTGCAGTCTAGCAGAAGCGGGGAGTCGGTTAAAGTTTTGTTTTATTCCTGGATCATAATCAAATCAGAACTTCCAGTTGGTACATATATGAACCATCCCGGATCGATCAGTCCTCACTTAGGTTTACAGTCGTGACTGATTAATACAGTCTAACATATAGATTTAGCCAGGGCTAGAAGCGAAGCTCCGGTCAAAAATACTTAAATAAAAAATATTAAATCATGTAATGCTAAACGAGGACGGCAATGGAAAATGCTGAAAATGGCATCTAATCAGAAAAAAAAAAACAAATTTGCAGCACGCTTTTTTTCTAATTAGCAAAAAAACAAATTTGCACGTGCATCACGTTTTTTTTTTCTAATTAGCAAAAAAGACAAATTTGCACGTGCAGCACGCTTTTTATTTGAGCGTCCCCCAAAATAAAGAAATAATCGAGTTCGCGTTTTTGATTCAAAGTTGCAAAGGCACGTAATACGTGCGAACGTAAACAAGCCAAGAGACGCGAATGTCTGCCGTGTGCTCTGTCACAACTCCCACAGCATTTATCTTCGTTACATACGTCCTACAGAAAACGCACGGCAAACAAATTTGGAAAAGAAAACAGGCATTTTGGAAAAACAGGGTACTCTGAGTGAAACAAACTATTAAATGGTTTAAATTTTCCCTTTGGAAAATAATCGTCCTCGCAGCACACGGTGTGAATGGTTTGGCTTATTGCCAAGAGTTTGACAATATTTTTGCTATATTAAGGAAGATCATCGTAGTTATATACGCAACTTTTGCAGTTGCGAAAAGAAAGCCTGAAAAAAATTCAGGCTTGTACGGGATTCGAACCCTTGACCTCAAAATGTCGAATCACGGCAGTAAAATTATATCAAAGTAGAAAATGTTCTATCACGGCAGTAAAATGATATCAAGGTAGAAAATGTTGCATCACGGCAGTAAAATGATATCAAGGTAGAAAATGTTGCATCACGGCAGTAATGATATCAAGGTAGAAAATGTTGCGTCACGGCAGTAAAAAGATATCACAATGTTGCGAGATAAGTTGTGCGAAAATGTTGCCCGTCTGCATACTTGTACTGATTTTAAACGTTGTTAAGGTTTTTGTCGTTGATCGTTTTTCGCCTGTTTTTGATAATATTTGTATCGAGAGAACATGGTTTAGGCCAAAAAGTCATTTAATTTAGAGAAGTGGGGTATGAATTAAGATGTTGAGGGGGGGAGGTTTGAACTCTTGCCTGCGTGCAGACGTCCGAACAAAGGAAATAGGAGACGTCTGCACGCAGGCGATGTGTGCTCGGGAGCGTGCAAAAATCGGTACGACTGTTGTCAGAGGTCTGGCACGAGTCCCGGCCGGGTGCGCCTGACTAAAATTCACTCTGTGTGACTAAATTTCTTTTCTCTTTGCATGCTATCGTGGCGGTTTCTCCGGGTTGTTGGGAGAGCGCCCTCTATACTTTTCGTTGCACGGAACAACCGTTCTTTAGTTGCCAAGGCTTTTTTGACGAGATCATTAGCAATGTCCTCGGAAAATGGAGGCGCACCGACCGACGAAAAAGCCGCTCCTTTAGGGTAAGACGCGAAGTTGGTTTCTCTTGCATCATGTTTTAATATTAATTGATCGATCATTTATTCCATTGATTGTTCATTTTTTGGGGTTTCAGTCCGGATGGAAAGCCATTGTCTAAAAATGCTTTGAAAAAACTTGAGAAAGAGAAAGAAAAAGAGAGGAAAAAGGCCGAAAGGGAGGCGAAGCAGGTTGGAAAAATTCTTAATAGTATGACCTTAATAATTTTGCTATTATCGGTTTAGCACGCGGGGATTGTAAAGTTTGCCCAAAAATAGGATTAAATATCGAAAGTGGAACAGTCTTTGTGATAAGCGAAAGGTGGGTAAATACATTCAGTATTTATTTGATAAAATTTCGTCTTTGCTTCCACTGAGTTTTTTTTAAAAAGTTGCTAACAATTGAAACCAATACTCAGCGAATGGGCGATCAGTATGGATTCTTTTGTTTGAATTTTTGTCAAGGAATTTTTTAAATATCTTGTCATTTTTTTGGAATACAGTTCCATGGTTGGTCACATAATGCTCTGACAGATTATGTTTTTATATAAAATGAGTGTTATGCTTTTTGGCCTCACCCATGAAACCTAGGTTGCTCAAAATTATGCTTGCCTGGAGGAATTATGCTTCTAATATTGTGTGGAATTAAAATGAAGCAGACAGTCTGACTTACCAGAGAGGTGGGTGGGGATGAACCAAAAAGAAATGGTTTTCTAGAAATATATTAATGACTGGTTTTGTTTTGTGTCTAGGCTGAGGAGGCTGGCGCAAAAGATGCAGAGGTAAGATCTTTACTCCGTGGGAGGGGATGCTCCTGGAAAATTCCGATGGGGTGTGCGGCTTCCTGGAATTCGTACCCTACATACATGTATTAGACCAAAATACATGAAGATGATGTTCCCTTTTCTGTAACAGAGCTGAACCACTCTTCTTGTTAAAAGATACCCAGCAAAAAAAATATTTCATTTATATATCCAATTCCAGCCCTGTTTCCAGGGAGAACAATGCTTTTGTTTGTCATTCTAAGAAAATTTCACTATTGTTTTGAAAAGTTTAAGATTTGTGGGTTAACTAAATCAAAAAAAATTCCCACACCTTTCAGAGTCATCTGCATAATTACGTACTTGGCCTGTAGATGTTAGTTATAATAAGGTGCAATTCTCACAGAAAAAGTCCATCCTTTGGGCAACAGGACATTACACCCTAGGAACACACTTAACAGACTCAAAGAAAAAGTGATACATGGTTGTGTACCCGCTTGTATCAGGTTCTGGTGACCGATTAGAAGATTGCGCAGGCCAATAATCGGCAACAGCAATTATTGTTATTAAGTCAGTAGATCATAAAGCAACTCAGGGGAGTGATGATGACCCATGTTTGACACATAAGGGAGCTTTTGCAATGATGGCAGCAAAGGCAATGAGGATGTCAAAAAAACATTACAAATTAATGTAGGTTTAACAAGCAAATCAACAAACTCTGCACTGCAGCACACTTTCTTGTTCATTTCATTTCATTTGCTGTCAATGCATGACTACAATGTGAAATTCCCTCACAGTACATTATTTTTATGGAGGACTTAAACACTACACAATAAAATTTTTCTCTCTTTCTTAACTTAGCTTTGGTACCCAAGAATTCAATTCCAGGGAAATTAACTTGCATTTGACATTTCAAGGCACTTGAAATAATCACAAAAACTTTGAAAAAATGGGAAACGTTTTTATAGTGATGTATTTGCTGCTATCGCTGTCATCATTGCTTAGGCTTTCTATTAATTCTCATGCTCAGGAGGGGATGGTATAGGTATAAGTATTGTAATCCCTGATGTTGTGCAACCACTGCAATGACATTTAATTTTTTTCTGTTAGTGGATGAAGTCCCATTTTATTACTATAATTATGATCTTTTGGTCACACTAATGTGCCCACCTTTTTTGTTGTTGAGATAATGAAGCCCTCCATACCCTGAACATGCAAGGAATCACATTTTTATGACATACTGGTGACAAATTTTAACAATTTTTTCATCCAAATCAACAGGACTATTCAAAAGATCGTTATGCCATTCTTCCAATGGCACAGTCTCAGGAGAAAACTTGTAAGTTTATTTTAGTAATAATGTTGACATAATCTTCTTTATTATTACTTAAAAAGTCAAATACACCTTGTTTGTCCTTCTGTACACAGTATATGTAGATCAATCAAGTCTTTCTAACCTGAACACTGTGTGACTGGCACTAAATTGTAACAGAGGAGCTCTTTCTGCGCACAAAAAACTTGCAGTGGAGAACCATGGGTAATAAAATTTGGTTATCTATACATACAAGACATTTTGGTTGTGACAGAATCATCTGTCTATACATCCATCCCTTCATGTTAGCCGATGTAAAAAGTGACACCTGCTAGCTTGGAGTTCAGGGCATATACAATCTGTGTTTAGCTTGAGATGGTGAAAGCTGAATTACTTCAAAAGGACTGTTCTTTAAGGATCCTACAAGGGCTTTGCTTTTATAGCTGGCAAAATCTATATAATTATTATCCGTCTTAGAATAGAGAGATGTTCTTACCAATGTAGTTGTTAATATAGGTTTTTGGACTATGCAAGGAATTCATAGTTAAGGAATTTGTGTAGCCTCGTACACACCCAGCAGGTGTACACCTTGTGAAACGAAGTTTCAACACCCTTTTGGAAGTTGGGTGGCAAAATGACATGGACAATAATCACGTGTTAGCCATCACAGAACAAAAGATGTTTTCTGACGACCGCAAAGTCTGGTCACGCTAGAAATGTTGATTACGTGGATGACAAGTGAAATGAAATCCCGCATGCGAGCCACTGCCCCTCTGAGAAGTGGTTACCAGTCCCTTGTCCCAGTGCACAAATCAGCCTGATCTGCTTATCCCGGACAGAAGAACTGCGTCTAAAGGGCAAGGATCAGGGTTTGCAAATACGCCAAATTTGGCGTATTTTATGCCAAAATTGTTCAGATAACTCCACAGAGGTTACGGAGGGAGTTACTTCGACACTAGAAATTTTTGGTGACAAACAGGTAGCCACTTCGACTCCAGAAATTTTTGGTAACAAACACAGTTTTGTCCTTACCTTTTTCGCAACAAATACAATTTACATTATTGTAAATGTTGTAAACCTTAATTAAATCATGAAAATAAAAGAATTATACTGCACGACAAAGAAGGAAGAGGGTAAATTACGATCAAAGTTTACTCGATGACCACCGACATGGATTTGAGCTTTCCAGGCCAGCGGACTCCCACAGCTACTTCGTGTATCCCTCACAATAGTGCGTACATGCCAGGACCACGTGCTGGAAAGTCTGAAAATGGCTTTTGTCGTTGTGATACTTGACTCCAAATATTCCAAAATGACTCCAAAATTTGTGAAGCAGAAGTCACAGTGACTCCACTCATCAATAAAATTTGCAAACCCTGGCAATGATGTTACCACAATGACAGCAAAGGTCCGAGGAGAAGACGAAGAAAGGACAACGAAGATATTTGTGTCCGTGTCAGGTCCTTAGATTATTTGATGAAAGAACCTGATCTGCTAAAAAGCCTTTACGGAGTTATCCTTTGATTTAGAGAAAATGAGGTAGCAGTGGCAGGGGACATTTCTAAGATGTACCATAGAGTCCTTATCCCTGAACAGGATCAGCAAGTTCACCGGTATTCACAGAGAAATATGGAAACTGAGGGCGGGCCTGATGTATTTGTGCTTAAACTGTGCTTACATTCAGAGACAAACCTGCACCTGCCATGGTGCGACAACAGTTACAACGATTAGAAAGACCTACTGGATCCTTAGAGCTCAGAATTTAGCTAAGACCATAAAGTTCAGATGTGTACCCTGCTGAGAATTAGAAGCTAAGGTGGAAACACAATTTATGGCTGATCTACCAAAAACCCGTCTACAAACATTTATGCCTCTATTCTATTACACAGCATGTGACTATTTTGGCCCTTACATAGCAAAAATCAGTAGAAACAAGACCGCAAAGCATTATGGAGTCATCTCCACTTGCCTGAACACAAGAGCAGTGCAGCTATGATGTTGCGTGACAACAGTACGCAGTTAGTTGGCGCAGAATGTGAGCTACAAGATATGATCAAGGGATGGGATGTGAAACAGCTAAAGGAACTCAGTGCAGAAAAGAGAATGAAATGGCAGTTTTCTACACTAGCAGCGCCACATCAGAATGGCTGCGCAGAATCTTTAATGAACAGTACCAAGATTGCCCTGAAAAGAGGAATAGGAGAGCAAGTACTAACACCCTTTGAATTGTACACCTGCTTACTGGATGAAACATTATCAGTTATACAATTGCGAGTATTCTTCGGTAGTGGATCGTCTTAGTTCTCCTGCAAAACAAGGTTGTCTGTTAAGAGAAAGATAGTATTGTTAGAGCTGCAAATATCAGTCAGTCATTGGACAATAGGGCCATTTATACGAGGAAAAATAAGACGCGTCTTAAATAAGACGCGAACTGTACCATTTATACGAGCATGTCTTATCTAATAAGACGCATCTTAGCTAAGCCGCGTCTTATTTTAGATGAAATGTGCCGTTTAAACGGAAAGTTCGCGTCTTATTTAAGACGCGTCTTATGTAAGACGCGTCTTATTTTTCCTCATATAAATGGCCCTAATGTCTCCCTGTAATATTATTGGCTCATGTCCGAAAAACAAAAATTTATTAACTGTGGACAAAGTTAATATCAAAGACTATCATTTTTCAGATGATTAAAGTCTTATCCACAGTGCTTGTAATTTTGAATTTTTTACGAAGGAAAAAAATTGTTGTGTTGAGTATATGGTGGTAATATTATTCTACTCATGTTTGCCTTGCCAATTTTTTGCTAAATACACATAATAATGCGCCCATGTTTTGGTTCAACCACCTTTTTGTTTTGTCCAACCAAAATGGTGACTAAGCTGGACATCTGTTCTTTCAAGAAACAAAATCACAGCTCTGGTACTTATGCTTCAGCACAATCTTTTTCCAAGAAGGCAAAGTTAATGATCAAATCTTCATGTGATCCACTTTGTGGGTAATCATCACAAAGAGTCAAGTCTTTCTTAACCCTTTAGGTCCTAAAAGTTACAAACATCAATTTTCTCCTTAAAATATCAATACACAATCAAGAGAAAAGACTAGGTTGTTAGACTTAATGAATTAAACACCTAAGAGAAAATGCTTTGATCTTCTATCAAATTCTCTCAACTTGTTCTTTATGGAAATTCATAGGGACCAGTTTCGAGAATTTGTATGCGGATATTGGGGCTTATAGGGTCAATGGACACCTCTGTGATGTGGAAGTCGTCCTAAAATGGATAACTAGGGTTTTGACCCTATTTAACCCTTTAGTTTGCCCCAAGTGACTCCATGATAACAGCCTGAAATGATAACTTGTGCCGTATGTTGTTTTTACAGCCAAAGTTTGGACCAAAGTTAAAGACTTGACATCAGAGGCTGTTGGTAAAAGGGTCTTGGTAAGAGCTCGGCTTCACACTACAAGAGGAACAGGTTTGTTTCTTATCTTAAGCTGGATTATTTCAATAATTCTTCCATATATTGTTTAGTTTCTGGTACTGTTTTGAGTTTCAATGCAATTCATATTTCTTTTGTGATAGGTAAGCAGTGTTTTATGATCTTGCGTGATCGCCAGTACACTGTCCAAGGAGTCTGTGCTGTCAATGATGTCATCAGTAAAGCAATGGTGAAGTTTGCCGCAGGGTAATGATGTTTATTTCTTTGCAAAAACATCAAAACCAAGATTTTATTGAGCAAATAGTAATCACATATACTAAAGATGATCGAGCTGCAAGGAGCATAACTTCTCTCTGTTGTATTTTGGAAGTTTTACATTCAAACCTGTATTGAGCTTCCACCTTGGCTGAAAGGAACTGTAACAACCTTAGAGACCTCAAACGCAAACATCATTAGATGCATGTAGAGTTATAATAATCTTACTCAAGTAAAACCACTTTAAACAATGCTTATTTTCCTTGAATTCATGTTGCTGACAGCAGACAGCAGAACAATTCCACAATTTTTTGTCTCTTTGCCATACAAACAATCCCAGGTTGGAGTCCCAGCTCATATGTTTTTTCCCTTGGTCATCTTAAAGAGTGGCTTTGGGGGTGTACTGACAACTTTTCATCTCTCTCTGAATAGATAAATTTATGACATATAGATGTACATTAATTTATGTGGTAGTTAAGTGTTAAAGACAAAGTACACTATAGTTCTTTTACACATAACTCTGGGTTACTTGGCTCGATGATGCTCAAATAGTTGTTGTTTTTTTTTTTCTTTTAATTTAATTTCATTGGATCATGATTTACATTTTTATGGCAATATTCTGCAAAAAATAAAGCAGTAGCCACATACATGTACATAGACTGCCTTTTATTTTCAAAATGGGATCGATGATTTTGTCTTACGCAACACTGTAACTTCTGTACATATTGTGCTACAGTAATAAAAGGTGCTCTCCTAACCTCTTGGCTTAATTTTTTTTGACAGGATAAACAGGGAATCCATTATCGATGTTGAGGGAGAAGTTAAATCTGTAGATCAGAAAGTGCAGAGTTGTTCTCAAGAAGATGTGGAAATCTCTGTTGATAAGGTATATACGCACTGTTCAAGAAAATAATATTCAGTTTTTTCATCATTTCTATTAATAACAATAAAACGTTGACAAATAATAATTTATGGGAAAATTGTGGGTGTGGCATGTCTGTTAGAACATCTAAAACAATCTGTCTGTGTTCATAAATAAAATTTATTTATTTAATAAATTACTTCTTGAAGACAAAATAATACAGATGGATCCCAATTTATCAAAAAGAAACAGGAAAAATTCTTCGCTTCTGATGTCGGGATATGGAGTATTATTTTTTGCCTTGACAGAGTAAATTCTTTGTGTACTTTAGTATTGGTTTTCTACGTAAACAAAAATTTTCTATGTTGAGCTTATTTCTTGTTGTTTCTCAGTAGTTTTTGTTGTGATGGATAATTTCCTTCTACCCTTATGTCAGATTAATACCAACAAAAAAATTGTTCTATTTCTGCCCTCTATGAACTTATGCTGTCATGAATGAATGACTTCAGCTAATTGCTGCAAATGTTGGGCAAAAACTATTTTCCCAAAAAATTGAGCTTCTCAAATTAAGCTTGAAGGTGCCTTTTCTGCCCAGTTTTTGTAGTTTTAGGCCTGTTCAGTTAACAGAAAACCATTTTGTGTCTTTCATTACCGATGATTTTATCATATTTTCCTAGATTTTTGTGGTGAGCTTGGCAGAGCCTAGACTACCTCTTCAGATAGAAGATGCATCACGCCCTGAAACTGATGATGTAAGGACTAAATCTACTACATGAGATGCCCTGAACATTGTGTATCATTTGTGTTCAAATATTATCCTTGGCGTATGTTGAAGATCAGTTTTGTCCCTGGTTTAAGTTTTATTTCCCCTTGTTTCAAACTCAAACTCAAACTTTGGAGGGGCTTATCTACAGAGGGAAATTTGCGTTTCAAAATCGATTGGGCTAACCTTATAGACGGAAGTAAATTTACCGTTTTTGCTTTGTTTTACTTTGTATTTGAGGGCAATTTTCCAAGTACAACCCCCGGGGGGCTTATATTTGGAGGGACGATTTAACGGAGGGTTTTTTGCATTACCGGTTTGGGGGGCTTATATTTGGAAGGGCTTATATATGTAGGGGCTTATTTTCGGAATTTTACGGTACCTCAGAACAAAAGAAAATAGAATTTAAACCAAGGATGAAAGTAAACCACAACATTACATATATTTTCCTATGGTTTGTTTATGGTAATGTATGATAATGCAGCTGAAAGAAAGAAAATTATATTAAACCAAGGATAAAACAGAACCGCAAGATACACATCAACTGAAAATGGCCTTTACATTACATTATTGGGAGATTCAATTTTTTCTGCTTGTTGTTGTTTTTTTGAGGTTCAATATACTTGGTTATTTAATACTCTTTACATGTTAAGGTTTGTGGAGGTGTGTGTGGCCAAGTGGTTAACACCTCAAACTCCGGATCTAGAGGTCTGGGGTTCAAGCCTTGCCCGTTGTGTTGTTTCCTTAGACAAGGAACTATACTCCACTTTGTCTCTCTTCACCCAGGTGTGTAAATGTGTACCGGCAACATACTGCTGGGGGGTAACCCTGTGATGGACTAGCATCCCATCCAGGGGGGAGTAGCAATACTCCTAGGCATGCTTCATGCTTAGGAAACCAGGATAAGCTTCAGCCATTTAAGCCTTTGGCTCGTGTGTGACTTTACCATTTACTTTGCATGTTAAGATTATTCTGTGTCTGTCAAATCTGCGGCCATCTCTCTATGACTGAATGGTAGGGATGCAACTCTTGGTACCCATTTCATTTAGGTGTACAACCACCATATTAGTCTTCCATTACAAGAGAGCTGACTGTCTGTGTATTCTTGATTGTTTTTTAAATGTCTTGGGAGCAGAGTGGGTGCACGAGTCTTGAACTTGGATCTCTGGATTACTAGTCCATCACTCTGATTGGGCACTTGACCATGCTGCCTTCCCTAAGCCAGGGTTACAGATGATATGGTGCTGATTTAACCTTAAAGCCCCAGGATCCACATACAAATTCTCCAGACTGATCTCCATACATTTTTTTAAGAATAGTTGGGAGAATTTGGTTTAAGATCAAAGCATTCCCCCTTTGTTAATCAGTTTAGTAATTCTCATAACCTTTACTCTTGATGATCTGCTGATGTTGTTAGGAGAAAATTGATGTTGGTTGCTCTTGGGACTTAAATGGTTAATTCCATGTCTTCTAATTCCAAAATATAGCCAATCAAACACTCCAATTTCATTTGTTATGGGGTAATTAAGCTGATCAAGTCAAGATCTCATTGTTTGAAATTTTAAGGGTCCGTTCCATTGGGATGATCTGGATCAGAATCAGTGATCTGAGATCACTCTGATCTGAGCAAATCAAAAGAACTGATTAATCCACCCTGGAAAAGGATACATTGGCTCATTTGATGTACCACGATCCAAGTCATCTCCTATCACTGATCCTGATCTGGATTTATCCTAAAGGAACTTCCTTAAATTTAAGTGAATATTTTTGGATCATTTCAGGAGCAAGCTCATGTTAACCAGGACACCCGTTTGGACAACAGAATTATTGACCTAAGGGTTTGTTGTTATTAATTTTGTGTACATCTTGCCATGTTTGTTGATTATTGACCATTCTATTATTATGCCCATTAGCATTTAGGAAAATTTATCATTTTTTTTTCTTTATGTTGCAGACTGTTCCTAACCAAGCTATTTTCAGCATTCAAGCTGGTGTCTGCAATTTATTCCGAGAATTCCTCACTTCTCAAGGATTTAATGAAATACACACTCCCAAGATAATTTCAGGTTTGATCTATTTGTAATTTATTCTGATTAAAATTATGCCAACTTTAACTATTCTCAAGGGTCGTGTCTATAATTAGGTGGAGAAACCAGGAGAAAAAATTGGCCTTTGTCAAGCCACCCCCTCCCATCCATCCCACCTTAAATGCCCTCTCTGAAGGAATCTTATGTTGAAGTGCTGTTGACCAGCAACTGAACTTAATTATCCCTTGGGTCCCCTCGCACCTCAGCCAAAAACAAGTCAGTAAATCTGTTTGGACATCTTTAATAAACAATCCAAGGACTTGAGAAAAGCCCCCAGGGTGGGAGGGAGGAAAAGAAAACAGCACCCCAAACGACTGAGCGATTATTAGTCAAATCCCATCTGGGGGAGGGGGTAAGTAAAAATAGTACTCGGTGTTTTGTAGAAGTCACCATGTGGGCTACGTTTCCTTGAAATAGCAACTGTATGTCCTGGTGCATATCCCAGGGGCTGCCATATACATGCCATACAGTAGATACCTGCTGCTGTGAATTGCAAATGAAGACTGTCAGTGAACTGGCAGAGTGTTTAGCACAGATTCCACCTAAAATAGCTTTGTACGGACTTCTTTTTAAATACAATTACGTGGGATGTTTTCTGCTTATTTGCTGTGAAGGGTGTGGTTTTCAAGCAAATATGTCTGGGATAGGGTATAAAAATCGTAGAGTTTGGGTCTAGAATAGGGTATCATTTTCCAGCAAACTGAAGAATTGGTTGAAAACTTTAGCTTAGACCAGGGAAACTGGGAATTAACATTCAAAAATATGAAATTTACCCGCAACTCAATTTGATAGCAAAGAAATTGTCAACCTCAGTAGTTTTTGGGAAATAGTGACTTTTGGTTAGGGTGGGATTTTGGGAGTTTAGTCTAGTATAGGAGCTTCAGCTGAACTAGCTCTGGCATAGGCTGAGGGGTCCGGGGTTCCAGCAGTACATCCTCCCCATAAAAATCGCTAAATTACCCCCCAATACATATGCATTCTTTGGCTATTTAATTAATGTAATGCTCAACTTGTTTTTTTTGTTGTTGTTATTTTATTTTATAGCTGCCAGTGAAGGGGGCGCAAATGTATTTGAAGTTACTTATTTTAAAGGTACTATAAGCTCTCAGTCAACTTGACATATTAAAAAAATTGTGAAATATGTTTATTTTGTCATTTTGTAACATGTGGTAATGAAAAACAGTGTAACAGTGAAATGATGTTAATGAAGTTGTATTAGGAGTAAGTTTTTTGGGGGGTCAATATCTTTGTAGAGTAATGTGACTGTATTCTCTTTTTTTTTATTTCTCATCCCCTCACAGGCAAAGCTTACTTAGCTCAGTCTCCTCAACTATACAAGCAAATGGTCCTTTGTGCTGACTTTGACAGAGTCTTCACCATTGGCTCAGGTATAAAAACCATTTGACAAGCGACATTTTTGCCAGAAAGGTGGTCGTGATTACAACCATGGAAAAAACAATATTTCATTCGCAAAATGTTAAAAAAGGCAAAACTAGTGCAATAGCTTTGTGTACTTTTAGTCTTTGGTTGCTTTTTAAACGTCATAGATATGAATTACCTTGTTGCTTGAGGTAGTTTTTCTTCTAGTTTTTTAAGAGGGTATCGGTGGGACGGTAGCTTCATGGGTTGAAAGTTGACGCCGGCGGATTCGCGGTTATTAAGTAGAAATTTAGTCCAAGATTTTGAGTAAATATTTACTTCTGTATAAATTAATATTAACCGTTGTGTTTTGGAGGTTGACTTGGCCTTTCACCTTTAAAATTTCAAAATACTTTCAGAAATAAGTGAGTTGTAATGTCTTGTAATGTCTAGATAGAGCGTTCTTGAGAACTTGAGAACTAGTGTTTCAGCTTAGAGACTCTAGAAGCCAAAAGTCCATAAAGATCAGCTGAAATAGTGAGATTTGTATACCTTGAAATTTTTCGACGGTTAATATTGATCTGCATTTTTTATGGTTGATGGTACAAAATTACCTTTCTCAATGGCTGACAGTTAAGCCCATTAAGACCCTCTCTTAATGATTTGTATTTTTTTTTTTTTTTGCTGTTTAAATTTAGTTTTCCGGGCTGAGGACAGCAACACTCACAGGCATTTAACAGAATTTATTGGTCTTGATATTGAGATGACTTTCAGTGAACATTATCATGAGGTAGGTAAAATAGTATTGAAAGATCTGTAAGTTTAAAGTGTGAAGCAACGGAAAGTACGGGCGAACTTCCCGAGAGCGACCACCAAAATGAAAAGGGTGGGAAGTTTAAGTAACAACAACAACAACGGCTACGAAAACGTCACTTAAAAAGTGAATTTGCGCTGCTTTAAACTTTATCTTGCGTATCCCATCTCGTTCAATTCGTCAAATGTTGGCAAATTTTTCTGGAGTTGAATTCTAAAGGACAGTATCAAAGATCAGAAAAAGAAAACGAAAGGCGTTGTCTTGTGTTCGCGTCCTCTACAAAACGTGAAACTAGGCAGTTTCACGTCGTAGTCGTGCAATGACGGCAAAGAAAGTTACAAAAAAGCGTGATGCACGTGCGAAGTTGTTGTTTTGTCCAACCTAAACCTATTGCTTTTTTGCCGTTCTCGTTGCCGTCGCCGTCGTCGTTGTTTAAGCTCCCTAGTTAGTGGTCGCTTTCGGGAGGTGGTCGCTTACGAGAATCGATCTGCAAGTGACCTTTACGAGGAGAAGTGCGGACACATCAAATTTGGTGTCATCCATGTTGTGTCTAAAAGTTCTTTCCATACTCTGAGTAAATGTAGTAGATACAGCGATCTCAGAGATCAGACCATTGTATAAAATGGTCCCTTAGAAGAGGTTAAAAACAATGGAAAATTCTAAAACAGTCATCCTAAAAAGTGTTCGCGGTTGCTTACGAGAGGTAGTCGTTTACTAGGGGTTCCAACTGTAAGGTTTTGACTGGGAAACTATTTGGTGTTTAGGATAGGTGGTCAGTCATGAGAGGGGGTCGCTTTCGAGAGGTGGTTGTACATGGAGATTTGACTGTATTACAATTACCTGTGAATGGAAGAATGGCCGGATCATTTTACGTTTCTGTGAAACTACCCACCTTCCCCTCCCCTAAGCCAACAATAACACTATGTTCTCACTTAGGGCTAATTGTTGGCTTGGGGGAGGGGTAGGTGGGCAGTCTCACAGAAACGTAAAATGATCCAAATGGCCCATATTGGATTACATTGTACATTAATTAAATTTATGATTGTGGACACATTCCAAAGCCTTGACGAATCATACCTTTTATTTCATATTCCTATGTGGTTTTTGATGGTGCATTTTATTTGTGGCTTCTCACTTTTCAACAAACAAATGATTGTCTTTTTTTACCACAGGTGATTGATATGATAGGTCAAACATTTGTTCACATTTTCAAGGGATTGCGTGACAGGTAACGTTTCGTCAACCATTTTCTATTATTAGAGTTCTCCTGCATTTCACAAAGTAAATGAGTTGGAATAATGGCGATGAAGATTGAAAGAATGTGAATTCACTTTTTAAGCGACAGTTTTGCTGCCGTCGCCGACCCTGTAACCTGCGAATACAGCCGTTTCTCCTCGCTCTTCGCCGCTAGGGACGTTTCGCCAGGAGGAACTTCTGCGCCTCAGGGACAGAAATTCCGTACTGATGACGTAAAATCTGTCCGGAATCTGGTCAAGAGCACTGATTGGTCGACGGAGTAGTTATATTGTTTACGAATGACTGACAAAAGACAAAAGGCCACAAAGGTCAAATGTAAACGTGGTAAATCTACTACAAAACAGTCAATATTCCTGGAATATATTCTTCTTTAGAAAAAGCATCGCAGAAGAACACAAAACTTTAACAAAATCGATCAGGAAAAACATAGAATCAAACAAATTTACATTTGGAACCCAATGGCTACCGGATTTATTATGCAAACATTGATTACGCCATCAGTATGGAATTTCTGTCGCTGAGGCGCAGACGTTCCTCCTTACATTTGTTGGATGCAGTTTTTCAGAATAAATAACAATTATTCACCGAAGTGGAGGTGACTAGTCCTGGATATTTACCGAACTGCGAAGCAGTGAGGTAAATATCCACGACTAGCCACCGACACTGAGGTGAGTAATTGTTTTAGTATATACTAAAACAGTGAGATAATTGAGCCCAAAAACGACGATTTTTGACTCAAATACTGTTGCCAACGATTACAATTTTGGCGCGTAATGACCGGGCGGCCGCGGCCGTCGCTTTTTCTTGCCGGCAACTAAAACTTTTGAAGGCATTTGTTTAGCTCTTGCGGGGAAATTTGTTCAAAAGGAGTTGTGAATTCTTTTTGTATTTAAAATCATTCTATAAAAAAAAGATTATTAAATTTAGTTTTAAGCTTATTTATGAACAACTCAACTAAATAAAGTAAGCAAGACTTAAGCTTCATTTGCATTTGTAAACAAAAAACTTTTTCACCGGTTTTATCGATAAATTCGTGTCAAAGAAAAAAGCTTTACCTGTTAAAACTTCCAATCCGAACTTCGTCACCTTCTTCGTGTATTTCGGAAACAGCTTGCTTGATTAGTTGTGAAATTTCTTTGTTTGTTTACGGCAGCAAACCGGGAAGGCATTTTGCTTGCAACTTACACGAGTTTGGCGTCGCTCGCTCCGAGGAACTGTCGGTGAATCAGTGAATAGTGCAGGATATTCACTGATTGAGTAGCCAATCAGAGCGCGCGGAAAACACTATCCACTGTTTTAGTATATACTAAACAGTGATATTCAGTTGCTCCCGACGATACCTACACCTTGACACCTTTCTGTAATAATGTTTTCACTTCCACAATAATTTTTAGGGAGATATCATAACTCCAATTATACTACTACATGAGAAATTTCTGCAGTTTGATTGGCTTAGAGCAGTGGTATTTCAGCTTAATTTGAAAAACTTACATGTGAAAATTACAACCTTTCGCGGGTAGTAGTATAAACAAATAATAACATGATTTGTACGTGATATTTGAAAATTGTCTCAAATTTCACTCGCCTAACGGCTCGTGAAATTAAGTATAACAATTTTGAAATATCACTCGTGGTATTTGTGCCAAACATCACTACTAATCATGCTATTACCTATTCAAATGGAGTAAACAGTTTAGGTACAGGATAACCCCCTTTTGGGAGGTTATGTTAACTACTCAGTATTAACTCCAAATCTGGGGTGATTTTTACTCCTGAAAAATAGTTTTTTAAAGAAAGTTTTACAACTCAATTGTAAAACGCAGTTAATGGAGCGTGACGCCCTCAATCAACAATATGTAACGCAGTGTTATGCTATAGCCCTTATCAAATCTCGTAAAAGTTTACTCGTGGTGGGTAAAACTACTGGGTAGTACGTAAAATCACGGCTATAGCTGGGAAACTACTGATACAATAGCAATCCTTGTTTTTTGTTGCAGTTGAGGCTAGTTTCTGATGTATCGCTCGTTTTGTATGGCTAGTAAAATAATTTTCCTCATGCATATCTCGTGGAGCACTTTAGGTGCACGTTTTGTTCTGTAGTACAGTATTTTTCATTGGCTTACCTTGTGATAGCACTCGGACTATAAAAGGCCTAGTAAAAGTCCTGTGCCTCATTCCGAGCTGTATTGCCAAGTTGGTTACTTCAACCGTCCTAAAGTTTTGTAATTCCCACCCTTCCCTCCCTTTGGAGGCTTTGTTGCTGTTCCTAATAAACACGGGCTCACCGCTTTCTTTCGCTTTCGGTTTAAGTCTCACGGCGACTTCCCCAAGCTTTGATTTTAACGCAAACTTTTATATTTGATTGTATTCCAGCACGTGCCGGCGGAGTCGGCTCGTAGTGCTGATAAGATAAAGTTCCTAGAACAAAATATTTGCCTACACCGTTCCATTAAGTTGCACGATGCTGGCCGGAGGTTTCAGCTCGTAGTGCCGTGGAGTGTTAGGCCGTATTAAGTTTGTTTCTTTCGGACCTACCTGAACTTGTCCGATCCGGCGCGTGTAAATTAGCGCCGGGGAGATAAGTAAGGCTTTATGGTCACGCTGTGGAAGTCGTCCACCACGCCGATCGCGGAGCGGTGTTCCCCCCATTACGCCATCTGTTTGTTGTCTTATTTTATTACACTTATTGTAAAGTCTAGCGAAAGGAACTACGACATTAACTCCTTTTTGGAGTTAAAATAACTCTCCCTCAAAAAACTACACTGTACGGAATTAAATTAATCCCGCTAGAGGAGTTTTTATAACTCCTTGAAAATTACTGTGTAGCGTACATGGAGGGAGTTTGAATATTCCTTAGTACGACTTTAAAATGATTACTGGTTTAACTTTACATTGACTTGTTTCTCCAACAGATATGCTGATGATATTGCCAAAGTACAGAAGCAGTATAACAGTGAACCATTCAAGTTTCTGGAACCAAGGTTTGCTGAAATGATTAGAATGATTTTCTTTAAACAAAAGCATTGAAGATTTAAAATGTCTACTTCTTGGTGTAAGCCCAAGTATGTGTAGCCTGTTTGTATACAGACGCGCCCTCCCCTTTTTGTGAGGGGAGGGGGCATCTGTACACAGGCTAAACTATGTGGAACTTGAGGTAACTTGTAATTTGGGACAATCTTTCCATCAGTTGCTCGTCACCACACAGCGTCCATCTGCCATTATCTGCGAGATTCACTGCTGTCCAGTAACAGCATTAGGGAGCTTAAGCAACTACTACGACGACGACAACTTCAAAAAACAATAGGTTTAATGATCAAAACAACAGCTCTGCACGTGCATCACGCTTTTTAGTATATTTCTTTGACGTCCACTGCACGACTACGACGTGAAACCTCCTAATTTGACGTTTTATGGAGGACGCGGACATACGACGACAAATTTTCCTTCCTCTTTTTGAACTTGAATAAAATCCTTAAGAATTTAACTCCAGGAAAAGTCGCCTGCATTTGACATATTGAGCGGGTCCAAATAGACGCGATTAAGTTTGAAAGAATGCAAATTCATTTTTTTAGAGACGTTTTCACTGCCGTCGTCGTCGTCGTTATCAGGGGTCGTTATCTACGTTCATTAGTGCTGTCTCAGCACTGTGGCAGGACTTGTGTGTAGATTGAAGAGACGCATGCAAATCATTGTAAACCAGATAGTCATTAGGGCCATTTATACGAGGAAAAATAAGACGCGTCTTACATAAGACGCGTCTTAAATAAGACGTGAACTTTCCGTGTTGCACATTGCACATTTCGTCTAAAATAAGACGCGGTTTAGCTAAGACGCGTCTTATTAGATAAGACATGCTCGTATAAATGGTACAGTTCGCGTCTTATGTAAGACGCGTCTTATTTTTCCTCGTATAAATGGCCCTATTAAGCTGGGCGGCAACAGCGTTTTCAATGTGTTTGGAAACATTTTTGAGATTAGACACTGGAGGAAAGTTTAAAAAAACTCAGGGTCAGCTTTGGCTTTCTTTAGAAATGGTAGTAGCATTGCGCATTTTAGTTCCCTTGTCATCTCACTAGAAGCAAGTGATAAGTTAATAATCCTCGTAAGCATAGGTACTTAGGTAGGATAACACCAGACCTGGCTATGATGGATGATGGTAGAGGGTCAAGTGAACACGACTTGATTGACCCAAACTTGATTAACCGAGTAACTTCGTCAAACGTTAGCGGTTTAAAAATTTTGAATTCTGAATCCGAACTCGAAGTCAAACAATTAACAGCAAACGTGGTTGTTGTCATTCCATCGACAGACCGGCCACGCGCGATTTCCCCGCGGATGCGTTTATTCTTGTGCGCAAAAAAGTCAGCAAACGCTTTAGCAAGTTCAGCATCATTACTGGCCTTTGGATATAGCAACCTTCAGAGTTAAGGCGCAAAAGCATATTCACAGACTTGAAAAGACGCTTAGGATCGTTAGAATTTTCCTGAATGAAAGTTGAATAATACGCTTCCTTGTTGCTTTGTAATGGAGACCTTTAGATTCTAAGACGAGTACGACTACGAGTACGAGAGATTTTCTCAATACTAAGTAGTAAGCACGCGTAAACCAGCGTCATTTCGGCGGCAAAAGGTGAGAGTCGTCGTCATTCTACTAGGAGTTTTGGCGAGAATGTCGTGTTAGCAAACACAATTATAGCGGAGCTCCACGCGAAGCGGAGCACCATGGGTAAGAAAATTTTGTAATCTACTCATCCGAGAAATTTTGGTAATCACGTGACCGTACGCCCGACCGACCGTCCGTCCGCACTACAAGCATGCCCATGTAAAATGACTCAAACAACAGGTATTGCAACCCAAATGCAACTCGAAGTTATTTTGGCGGGAAATCTCATAGCCACCCGCGTCTTGTGAAGCAGAGACAACTAAAGAGTCAATAAAGACGAAAACGGAAAGTGGAAATTGTTTCTGTATCCTTGTTGTCTAAAGTATTAAGCTTAGATTAATTGTCATGTACACAAATTTGGAATAAAGAGAAAAAATAAAATGGGCGACAGGCCAGCGAAGCTCAAAGAGAAAAAGAGCGGCAGAGAGTTAGAGCGGAAGATAAAGAGCTATTTGTTGGAAGAACAACATGAAAATTTTTTAGCGGCGGTGAGAAAATGAGAAATCCTAGCGGCCACCAAGGTGACAATGAGCGAGTGAAAAAAAGTGAGCAACAACAGGTACGACATTTCCTCCATAAAACGTGTAACTAGGAAGTTTCTGGAAGTTTCACGTTGTGGTCGTGCAAAACAACGGCAAAGAAATGTACGAAAAAAGTGTGCTGCACGAGCAAAGTTGTTTTTTTGCTAATTAGACTTATTATTGTTTTTTCACCGTTCTCGTTGTCTTCGCCGCTTAGCATAACATGATTTTATATTTTGTTGAGCAAACTATAAATATTATCGAGAGCTTCGCTTTTAGCCCTGGCTAAATCTATATATTAAAGTGTTATAGGTTTTATTATTTTGCGGCTGGGAGATTTGCGGCTTAAATTCCTTCAATCGAGATAACATTGCTAATTTTTTTGGTGAAAAAGATGTACAATGAAGCTGTCCAGGGTGTCTATTATTTGACAATACGCCAAAAACCTTAAAGTTAAATTTCGTACTCGTAGTCGTTCTCGTTCTAGAATCCAAAGGTCTCTAACAGCTGGTTGACAACGCCACACTGCCGCATTATATGGTTAAATCCGCAAGTAGGCAAGAAGAAGCGAATCCTCTGTTCTGTTTGGTTACTTGAGCAGGCAAAATGAGCCCATCGTGGCCGCTCAGGATTTCCCATGTCAGTCCCGCAAGAACAAGTTCTCTTTTTGGCCATAAAATAAATCCTTTTTTGACCAAACTTGTTCGGTCAAGATAGCTGGATTCTTTTTGGCATTTTTATCGACCTCAACTTCATCTTGGAGTCTGAAAAAGGCAAAAAGGAACTTGGCCAATATCCAGCCTTCTTGACCTCACGCTTGGTCAATAACGCATATATACAGCAAGAAAAAATCAACAGGACACATTCCAAATCGAGAAAAACTTGAGCAATTTGAAAATCATCCCCAGCCGTAGTGAAATGTGTTGGTCATTAAAGTTGTACTGTCATCATATGAGGTACAATGCTGAGCTGCCCCGGGGCCGTGGATTTTCCACGGCTACTATGAGTATAACCCCCAGCTTCTTTCATAGAAAAAACGAATAAATACAATCAATAGAACTTCCCAGGTGTCCAAAATCCTGCCTACTAGTATTGCTTATACCCAGTAAGTTGAAATCTTCGTGGTCACCCTGAGGTACCCTCATATCAGTAAGCACAAAGTAATAGTTGTTGTTAAGGCCCTTAGTTTTTTTTTTTTTTTTTTAATTTTTTTAATTATTTTTTTTAGCTTGGTACTTACTTACCGTGAAGGAGTTGACATGTTGAGGGAGGCTGGTGTTGAAATGAATTATGATGAAGATCTCAGGTAAAACAGCCATGGGGTACATCTGTAGACTACTGAGTAGTCCCTCACTTTCCGTAGTAGAGCAAGCGAAATAATGAGGCATGTGAAAATTGCTGTCCACGGCATTCTCACGGGTGACCATTTCCAGTGACCTCTCACGTAGACGTTTTGGATCAAACGTTTCTGGGAAACAGCTCACCTACCCCTCCCCTAAGCCAACATTAACACTTCTCACTTAGGGGAAAATATTGGCTTAGGGGAGGGGTAGGTGGGCAGTTTCCCAGAAAGGTATAATGGTCCGACGTTTTTAGGCTTCTTCACGCATTCCACGTCTACGTGGGAAGCTACATTTGTAGTTGTATTCGCGTATTTTGCTCTCTCTAAAATCCTTGAGGAGAGTAGCAGAACTGCTCGAAGTCTAGGACATCTTGACAGTGACAGAGGACGAGGGAAAAGGAATATTACCTTTAAGAACGATGTGCATGATTGTGTCTCCTTTTTAAAGGATAAAACCCATTAGTATATACCCTACCCCTTCGTGTGCTCTACTATTCACCGCCACTTCGGTGAATAATCGTTATTTATTTGATGCTTCGTGGACGTGGGAAGTTTAGGCCTTAAATGATTCGGATGAAGCCAAGCGTGCCGCGCTTAAATTAATACCGCATATGCTGATAGCATTGTCCTCTTTCACCAGTGTAATTAAAAACGACTATCGTTGGAAATACGTTTAGCGTTCACATTTCAGTTAATACCTTAAAATTCCGAAAATAAGCCCCTCCATGTATAAGCCCCTCCAAAAATAAGCCCCCAAACTCTCGTAACGCAAAAAACCCTCCGTTAAATCGCCCCCCCAAATATAAACCCCCGAGGACTTGTACTTGGAAATTGCCCTCAAGTACAAAGTAAAAAAAAGCAAAAACGGTAAATTTCCTTCCAACCATAGGGCTGGCCCAATCAATTTTGAAACGCAAATTTCCCTCCGTAGATAAGCCCCCCGAATATAAGCCCCTCAAAAGGGCCTTTGAAAAATATAAGCCCTGGGCTTATTTTCGGAATTTTACGATATCCACTATCCTGAAACTTGCGCTTAGTTCAGTTACTTCGTAATGTCAAATATCACTTAAAAATAATTGTAGGCTTTTTGTATATGACGGATTGTCTTTACTTGTTGTATCCAAGTGACAAACCGATATCTTCATCTTTTCCCTTTAGCACTCCAAATGAAAAGCTGTTGGGCAAACTTGTCAAACAGAAGTATGACACAGACTTCTTCATTCTGGATAAATATCCGCTGTGTGTTCGACCGTTCTACACCATGCCTGACCCACATAACCCTGTAAGTACTGAAAATCAACATAAGAAACTGTAAACTCTCTTTCATTCACCCGCAAAGTGAGCTGTCGGTCCGCTACAGGCCAATTTTTGTTTGTGCCTGGGACTGGGTCGGTGTTTTGTCGAATTGCACTATGGGAATGTTTTTGGGGACGAATTTGGGCCCAGTTTTCTGCGCAACCTCGCAATAGTCAATAGAACTTATTCACGATACTCACCGTCTTTGCACGCGGTTTCTCAGTACAAAAAATCGTGGTCGAGTTGGTTTATTCTAGACAACAGAAAGTGAGAAAAGATTATGAGTAAAAAACGATTCTGGCAAATTATGGGTGAAAGTGGTCATTGCTACTTTTTCTGGATGCAGTTAGCGACCGTGAATGTCCTCGCAGCAAGCAAAAATAGCGAAAAACCTGTCGATACTCGAACTGTAGACTCGACCGCTATCACTCGTATTTGGCAAAGTTTATCCCTTGTTTGCCCCCTGAGATACCACGTGACATTTGCTTTTATCCCGTCGATCCTAAAGCACTTGTTGGTATCATGAATAAGGTCTATTTAAAGCGATAGCGACCCAAAACCCCAAAACAGTTTTCTGGAAGAGGAGCCCCATCGGCAATAGACCAATTTCGAAATATTAAAATTCAAACTTGGCTACGAGGGCTTAGGGGAAGAAAACAAAAGTAATGTATTATTCATTTTTGAGCCTGAAGAAGATTTCTTGTTTTAGGGACGGACCATTGTTTTTGGAAGGGGCAGGGGGGGGGGGGGGTTGAAAAATTTTGAAATAAATTGTTTGCAGAGGCTGCAAACACAGAAATAAATTATATGCAAGTAAAAAAATTGATTGCAGGAAGACGGAGACATAAAAAAAAAGCATCGTTTGAAGCACGCAGGAGCCGGATGTATATATTATTGATTTTTTTGATAATACCTGATGTTTGTAACCGTGTATAAATAAAGATGGTTCCCCCTAAGCCTCGGAGGCAAGTATGAATTTTAATATATCGAAATTCCAGGTTGGTCTATTGAATACAGCACTAACCCAGTGTTTGTGCAACATTTGCGGTTAATGTGGAGAGTTAAGTTACAGACGGACGTGTGAAATTTTGGCCAGAAGCAACCGACCAGATATAGCTACCTTGTTATAGGCACAGCTTATAGAGACATATAGAGACATCTGTTTAGAAAACATTGCCTCGTTCCCAGTAGCTCGCGATCACTTTTTTTTTGTCGCGGGGGGGGGGGGGTGGGGGGGCGATATTTGATGATTAAGTAAAGTCAGGGCGGAGCTCGAGGGAGTGATGGGAAGGGGAGAAACTCCCCGCTGGCGTACCGCCCTCGTTCCCATCATCCCCCTCTCTCGTTTCTCGCTTGTCTCCAGTATCCCGCTTTAAAAGTCCGTGCTCTCCACTAAGACTTGAGAAAGACCGTTGAGGCGGCCGTAGAGAAAGTCAGTTGATCACACCAAGGCTTTAAAAATTGGCTCTTTGCTGTCGGTTGAATAAGAGTAATAGACTTTTTAGAACTTGATTTTATAAATGGACAACCAGAGTCACTTTCGAGTTTGTGAAAGCTTAAGTGTTGAAAGGGATTCCACATTATTCACATTTCATTTTGTATTCTCCCTTTCAAGGAATGGAGCAATTCTTATGACATGTTCATGAGAGGAGAGGAAGTGTTGTCAGGAGCTCAGCGAGTACACGACCCCACCTTACTGACTGAGAGGGCTAAACTCCATGAAATAGGTAAGATTACTTGTTGCATTATTAACCTATTCGACCCTGGATAATTTGTTGTTGAAGGTTTTTTGGTGTTCTTTCACTCGCATATGCTAATGATTATTGCTTCCTGACCATCCACAAATGCGCTTTAAATTTTACCGTCTCTTTGCTTGTCACTACATCAACTTAAGTCACAAATTTAAGTTATTGGAAAGAAAAAAAGCAGCTCATGTCCAGGGACCATGAATGCGACGTCTAGTTAGAGACCTTTAGAGTAGCCTGCGAGCAAGCTCTCCATTTGGCGGAGTCGCGAGAAGTCACGCGAGAGCAGCACGCGATAGGAGACGCGATATTATCCTCGCGCGTTCTCTTCGTTCGCCAAAAATGAAGAGTTTGCTGGTCCTAAGCAGTCTATATTTAGAGACGAGGACGACATTTTCTTACTATGTAGTGCGCGCATGTGAACTAGGGTCATTTTTTGGTTTTTTGTTTTAATTGCACAAAAAAAGAAGAGTACAAAGGAAAAAGAAAAGAACACAACACTATACAGCACTGAAATTTACAAGTTGTAACATGTGCATTTGTTCGATAAGTTACCAGCATCATTTTGGCGGGAAAACGCGACAGTCGTCGTCATCGGGTCACTACAGGAAAATGTCGAAATGACGGAACAAGTTATCAAATGCCTCAAGTTTTATCATTTTGCGATCGGGATATCACCTATTAAAGTTATTCATTTTCTTTTCATATATTCAGATATTGAGAAGATCAAAGCTTACATTGACTCCTTCCGTTACGGAGCTCCACCCCATGGCGGAGGCGGAATAGGTGAGTTTTTTCTTCTTTTCTACTTGATCATCTTGGCCGTATTCTAGTTAAATATTCACATAACGTGTACACAATAATTGTCTGATTTGTAAAGTATCCTGGACTTTGAAATCCATTAGGACTTTGAGCGTTTTCTGCTCAATGCGCAGCTTTCTGCGAGAAAATCTTAAAAGGGATTTGTCACGACTACCTAGTTCATTTTGCAGAGTTGCTAACTAAGCGTCCTTTAGCCTTCGTAGCAAGCGTTTTCGTGCGGTTTCGGAGCAAAGAACGAGAAACGAGAGTCAAAGACCTCGCGAAAAAGGGCGCGAGTAAAAGAGCGGGGAGGGGGTTCAAGGTTAGGTTTAAGGATGGGGATGGAAGGGGTGGGGAAGAAAGATTGGTTCTCGTTCCATTTCTCGCGCGGCCAAAACCGAAAATCCCGTTCCTCGGTCTTTCTTTGCTCCGAAACCAAACGAAAACGCTTGCTACGCAGGCTAAGGGTCCTTATGCGTAATGAAACTTAACGTTGGCAAAGAAATTATTTTAAATGGCAGAATTACAGCTTCGTGTCATACAAACGTCTTTCTAGCATTATTTCAAACGTTACAACTAAAAAAACTTTGAAAAACGTTTACGCTAATAAGGTTTAAAAGCCACAACAGCAATCCGTTTTAATCTTCTTCAATTTTTACCATCCGTGCTTTCTTTTGTATTTGCTGTGTTAATTTACCTTCTTTTAATTAAAGTTTGAGGGGTTATTTTTATTTCACTCAATTTGGTGGCAGTTTTTACTGTATGAAATATTATAAAATTTCGTCACACAACTCCTTAAAATGAATGAAGGGGTTGGTTTCGAAAGAAACTGTGGCCGGTAGTGAAACACAAAAATTTGGTTTTATCGACATAGTTGATTAAGTCAATTTCCCAGTTTAGAAAGATCGAAAAGCTGACTTTTCCTCGAGATTTCTTCGTTCGCCCAAAAAAAAACCGGGGCCTGCTACGCAGGCTAACTTTTCGATTTCTAGCTCTTCGTCAGAGCGAATATTGTTGTCGTCTTATCAGCCTACAAGGTGTGGGCATCAATCGAAAGAAGCTCGGAAGGCTTCGGCCATCATGAGATATTTCGGTAAATGGTCGGAAACGTTCGCGCATCCTTCGCGCATCCTCCCATTCGCTGCGTAGATCCTCCCGTCTCCTCCCTTGCAACTGGTATCGCTTGGGATTCTTTACTTAACTTTTTTCCCGTCTCTCCCCTCCCAGGTCTGGAGCGAGTGGTCATGTTGTACCTGGACCTTCATAATATCAGGAAGAGTTCCATGTTCCCACGTGACCCCAAGCGCGTCACTCCTTGATTGGCAGCACACCAAATAAGGACTGGTGCCAATCAATTACAGCTATTCAAGCATTCACATGAGAAATATGCCACCACGAATAAAAATTAATTTCTTTGGGCCTGTTTACATGGCGGTTGGGGACCTTAGGCAGGTGAGGTAACCCGCTTAGGTGGGGTAGCTTCCTCCCCCCCCCCCCCTGTCCACACAATCTCTTATATGATCACTCCACCTTTCACGTAAACGTGATCAAATTATAATCAGAGATTATATGGACAGGCGGGTTACCCCACCTAAGCGGGTTACCTCACCTACCTGGGGTCTTCCACTTCCATGTAAACAAGCCCTTTTTCACCGTAATACGTAAAGCAGAACAGCTGACGAATTTTAGTCTCGGTTTAGGTATTTATTTTTGGTATTTGCATGCTTACCGCTGTCTTAAAGATGTAGAGCAGTGAGTGGATACCAGTTTTAAATACAAAATCCTCTTTTCTGATGTGTCTTGTCATGTCGCCGTTTGTTTCTTGAGAACAAAATACTGTAGAGCCTCTTGTTACGGACATCCTTCTACAACTGACAGCTTTCTTGTTCCAAAGAGGCATATAATCCCTACGCCTATTATATGGACATCTCTCTCTTTAAAGACAGTTCTCTAGATCTAGACGTCATTCGAAAAGGCCTCCTTCTAGCTTTGCGTGATATAAATCTGTTGTCAACAAGTAACAATGTTTTTGTTATTGTTTTTTGCTTTGCTTTGTTTTGTTTGTTAAATTCCAAAACACTTAACAATAAAAAAAAAGCACAAAGTATATAATGATAATATACTAGGCTGCCTACCCCTTCATAATCTAAATCAGGAGCCCATGATCATAGTAATATTGGGTTGTGGGGAAGCCCCTGGCATGTAGCCTATGGGTAGAGGGCGTACCGGCGCACGCACGGCGGCGGCGGCTAGTGCTTCATGTAAGCCTGCCGCCACCACGGAGAGGTGAGAGAGGACTGGGGACTAGCCAGATACAACAACAACATAAGTTTTGTTTTAGATGAAAAAGTTCTAGGTAGCTATACATTTCATCCGATCTGATCTGTCTCCTCGACATGTTTTCCCAACTCGAACCTTCAAGGGAAAACGAAAAAAGCTCAAGTTATCGGGAGTTCCAGTTATCGAGAGTTTGAAGCAAATAGCCGGAAGTAAGAAAATAAGCAAATGGATGGGAAAGAAAGGCAATTAACCAACTGGAGTGACAAAAAGGTAAAGACAAAGAATTTACTCGGTTGTTTTGAAATAAATTCAATGTTTCGGGCTTCAGTACACGGTTTTTTCCCCGACTTGTCACGCGCTTATAACAAGGTTCGAGTTATCGAGGTTAAAATTATATAGAAATGAGCTGAAGAGAAACAAAAATTACTTCGAGTTAACGGGAGGCTCGAGTTATCAAGGGTTCGAGTTACCGAGGGTAAAATTACAGTAAATGTAAGAGGGAAATCCAGGGGAAATCGACATTGGTTCGAGTTCGCGCGAGATTCGAGTCTCTTCTCAAGGACTTTTTGAAAGTATCGTCATAAATCTTTAACCTCATAAAGCGTATCATCTCTGGCAGCGGTCATTTTAGGTTTTAGCACCCTAAGCGGTACCAATCCACAAAAGGTACGACGAGCACCCCCGTTAGTTTTAAAGGGAACTACCCTCCCCCTCCCCCACCCCCGGGCACAGAAGCCTCTCATCAATCACCGCCACGTGGGAATTCTTCATGGCTTTGGTTACCTTTGGGTGGGGAAAAGGTGGGTGGTTAACTACATCGAAATTTACAGGCTTACGCTCCTATTGTTCTTTCTTTGATTGCGGTGTAGTATTAGCGAGGCCTGACATTAGTCTGTTACTTGTTGATAGACGTAAAACAACTTAATATGTAGTGGGGTTTGAAAACTAGTTTTGCGTGCAACCATTAAAACGATGAAAGAGGATTTACAGTGGAATATCGGATATCCGAGAGACTTGTTGACCTTTCCGGAAATCTCTTGGATTTTCACTTCAGCAGGAAATCAAATGCCAATTGATAGTTCGTCAGAGAGTAGTACTATGATAGAAGTATCAGACGCCAAATAACTGAACTTAAAATGCGATAAAGCATGTTATATATTTGACTTTAAAAAGACATCGTCCCTTGTTTTCACCAAGGTGAATACGTCAAGCTGACATAGGCGAAATAGTGAAAAAAAAAATTAGCTATGTACAAGATCATTAGGGACCCCCCCCCCCCCCCCCCCCCGCTTACCCTTACTTTGGTTTCATCAGCACGCGAACTCCGTGAAAAATTTATCTGCTCATCACATCTGTAGTTTTGAGTAACGTAAGCTGGAATGTTTTGGGGCGAAACGATGTTTTCACAGAAAACAGAAGATTTTTTTAGCCGCTCAAAAGCTCTTGAACTTTGTCATTTGTGAGTACAGCGTGACCAGCAAAGTAACTTCGCGGGCGGATGATGGCGAGGGATTTTGTGGCTTTACAAGTCCGTTTCACGGTTATGGTTTTTCTTGCCTCGTTTCTGGTGCATGCGAAAAGACCGAAAGGTATGTTACGTATAATATCATCGCCATTTTGTTGATATACAACCTAATATTTTTAATAGATTGCGAAAGTACGCAAGGACAGCCAGTGTGAAATTTCTTCCTACATCATCAGATCGAATTAGAGAGTGTCTTATGGTTGTACTTTACTAGATGTGCTTAAATCAGTTAAATAGATTTCGTGTTATAAAACTGATAATTTGATTGAATTGCGATATGAGCTTCAATTTTCAGAAAGAGTTAGTGCGTTTATAGCAGTGTCAATTCAATTCGTATGCATTCATATATACCCTATATAACAGGTCGCAATTTGGGGGGAAAAGCTCAGTGCTGGAAAGTAATCTTCTCTTGTTCGTAGAAGGGAGCTTAAAACGACAACGGCGAATTCAACGAGAACGTCATAGAAGCATCAGGTTTAATCAGTACGCAAAACAACAACTCGGCACGTTCAGCACACTTTATTCTCCATTTCTTTCCGTCACTGCACGACTACGACGTGAAACCCCACTGCCTAATTTCACGTTTTGTGGAGGACGTGAACTCAAGACAACGACTTTCTTTCTCATTTCCCGAACTTCGATACAGTCCTATTTTGAATTCAACTCCAGAAAAATTTGCCAAATTGGACGAGATGGAATAAGCGCGAGTCACATTTTTAAAAGTGACGTTTTCGTAGGCGTCGCCGCTGTTGTTGCTTATAAGCTCCCTACTTTTTATACGGGCTCGCGTACTTAAAGTCGCTCTTCTTCGATTTTTCTCCTCCATCTAAACTTGGGTTTGGTCTACAAGATTTCAATTCCAGGGAAATTCACTCACATTTTACAATTTAAGCGAGGTGGAATAATCGCGACAGCGTTTGGAAAAACTCAAATTCATTCCAAGGGTGAAATTTTCGCTGCTTTCACCGTTGTCTTCGCTAAAGCTCCCTACGCCAATAGCCCGTCTTTATCTTCCCTTTCAGCTCTTTCAACCTCAGAAAAGGATCAGTTTCGTTCTCCCTCCGTGATATTGTAGCAATTGTTCGGATACAATTTGGGATTTGCTGAAGGTAATATTCTGCAGAGAAAAACTGCAAATTAGTGTTCGTTTATTTTCGCAGGTGCCGTTTCTGGACCCGATCTGACAGAGGACTCTTGCAAGATGATTGTGGAAATGTGCACGACTTTATACACGAAACAACTTAAAGGAGAAAACGCTTCTGATAAACAGTTGTGTTCGACGCTACATGATTACAAACTCTGCCTTGAAAGGAGCCACAGTTCATGTAGAGGGGGCAGTACATACGATACTTTATTGACTGTAGTTTCAAGGCTTTTAAATCATTTGTGCTCGGAGCATGAAGAGAGCGCTGCAGCATAAAAGTCTTTGGCGCGTAGAACGCGCGAAAACCTCTCGCGAAAATCTTAGGACGAAGCGAAGCGTCCTTACTTGCCTGATGGAAGAATTGCATATGGTTAGACGGTTCTCAATGAAGACGCAAAGGGAAGATCTAGTCGGGATAACGCAAGAACATTTAGATACCCAATTCGAAACATCTGTCCGCGCGGACCTGTACGTGCCGTGGGCAGGAACGTCCGCCGGTTTGACTTAACGGTACTCATTTAGAGTTGAACAACGAGGTGAAGTCGAGAGCGATCCAAAAGGGAGAAGTTGTTATAATAAATAAACTACATTGTGGTGTTTTAAATATGTGGCTCTGGGGTCATTCTTGGTCGGAAACGAGGGAGGGGAAAATAAATATTTTGTCTAAAAATGGGAAATAAACTTGAGAGGTTATACACTCCCGTTGTAAACATTTGGAGTGGTGCCACCCCCTTCCCCACCGTAGCTGGGAGTTTTTGTCCACTTTTCAAGAGACAACTCTCTTAGAAGGACAGTAGTGATGGTCCTACCGTTCTTTGTTTTTTTTACTTTAACTATACTCTCCCTCTCTATAAGATGGATACCTCTGTGAGACGGACAACGGACACATTTAAGACTGTCAACGGACACTTTTGAAGTGCCTTGTGTAGTGAAAAAGACCTCAAAACGGGAATGTAGGTGTTCTACATGACATTTAATTGAAAATGTTGTTATTATTACTTTGTAGTCTTATCCCGGTTCGCAAACTTTATACTGTTACGCTTTTAGACCACTAAGCCACAAACATTTGCTTGTGATGGACGTTTGTTTGCACAAAAAGAACTTGATTCTACTTTTCTCTTACATTGTTGTTCTAGTTTCAACTGTTTTGCTAATAGACTAATAGGTCCTGCCTTCTATGGCGGATCTAGGGAGGTTCCAGGGGTTCGATTAAACCCCCTTAATTTAAACAGCTAACGTCAAAAACGTGTATAAATATAAAATAAAATACAGTCAATCTAAATGCAATGAATTCATACCAAAGTTAAGCCTCTGCTGCTCAACAAAGCTTAAACGTTTTTTCCATCCCGACTTTGACGAAAGATAAAATTAATGCAGTATACTTTTATCATAGTTTTATAAATGCAAATTTGTATCTTTGTTACGCAGGTTTTAGTTATAGTTTGATGCAAAGAGAATGGCATTTTCACTTTAAAAAATGAGATATTAAAATACGTTGACTTTGCCTCAGAATGGCGGGAATCGCGTTTCCGAGGACTTGAATTTCTCAAAATTTTCCGGGGGAGAATGCCCCCGGACCTCCCTACAGTGGGGCCGCAGAAGGCAGCCCCCTTTCATCAAACCCCTCTACTAAAAACCTGCATTCGTCCCACAGACTTAGCTTCTTATACTGGTGTCCCATTTTTCAACTCTCTCTAAGCCGGACACCTGTCTAAGACGGACTGTCGGGGTCGGTCCAAACCATCAACGTGTCCTTCTTAGGAGAGTTAACTATATATCAAAGTTTCACCTCGTTCCCAGACACCAAGACAGAATATACACACATCACAAAAGGAAACTTTAATACTAGCTATTTGTGAAAAGGAGATTGCTCTTAACTTACAACAGGAAAAAGATTTGGACATTAAGATACAATAGAGGCAAGATAGTCTTTCACTTCTGCAGGAGTAAGACGACGGAAGCCTTGATCGTTGCATACTCCTATTTCAATGTTGTCTTCTGTCATTTGACCCTCAAAACTCTCCTGTGAAAAAGAAAGATACAGGTTATAACATTTTTATAAGGAGTGAAAGATTGGATGATCAATCATAAGTAGACTGGGAATCTGACTTATAAGTACTCGGTATAGTCGCCTTGTCATTTTTCTCTCATCAACCTCACATGTAGACTGGCCACAAGTCAACCACAACAGCACCAAAGGCAGTAACCTGCGAGCAGGCTCAACATTTTCCCCGAATTCCACAATTGAGCCCGCTCACAGGTTACAAAAGTGCAAGGGATGCGCGCCAAGCAAGGGTCAGATTCACGAGACAAGCAACGTGCTTATCTACGTGTACATGGGCTGATGGGTAGGTCAACTTTTCTTAACCATAAGCAGAGGTTTTTTCCGTGACGAAATACCATTCCATTCCAAGAATTGGTTGGGACCATTTCAGGGTCGACCTGGGAGCAGGTGGGGATCATTTCGGGGTCAGTGTCGTTTCGGGGTCAGGATCATTTTGGGGGCTGTACAGTACCAGCCCTTAGTGTCTACTTTAAAAGACGTTTTAATGAAAAAATGGAATCTTATACAAAACCAACTTTTAAAGAACCACCTATCATTTCCTAAAAAATAGGAAAATCCCTAAAGGACATGCTCGTTAGAGCTAAAATATAAAGGGTTAACACAAGGTTTCATGCCAGTATGGATGTGCAGCCTGTCACCCCTTGCATTTTCTCACAAATACATACTTATGTTTTAACTGGGCCATTTCTTGTGAAAAGTTTAAATTACAACTGACTGATTCTTACCTTGAGAGTTAAAATGGCTGTGTGAATCGCATCTTCCAGTTCCAAATTTTCATTGTATCTTGAAAGATAGAGAAACAACCAACATAAATAAAAATAATGCCATTTCACTTCATCAATTAAGGTTCCAGGGAAACTACCCACCCACCCCTCCCCTAAGCCAAAATTTTGCCCCAAGTGAGAAGTAAGTGTTATTCTTAGCTTAGGGGAGGGGAAGGTAGACAGTTTCCCAGAACTTAAGCCCCAATATCCACATACAAATTCTCCAAACTGATCTCTATATATTTCCTTAAAGAATGTGTTAAGAATTTGATAAAAGATCAAAGCATTTTGTCTTAGATGATCATTTTATTAACTCTCATAACCTAATCTCTTGACAATCTATGGATATCGTTAGCAGAAAATTGATGTTGGTCACCATTGGGACTTAAAGGGTTAAATTACACTGTACACCAAATAGATTTTGTACCTTTTTTCCAGGAATGTTTTCCCATTCACATAGTTTTTACCCATGGCTGTGGCCTTCCAAGCAAAATAGGAGCCCTGAGATAAAAATGAGATTGCTTAACAAAACTTACTCAATCCACAATATCAGTATGGATATTCTCCTCTCTATTCTCTATACATTTCCCATAACACATGTGGGGAGAGTTGGCTCAGAAGTCAACACAGCCAAAATCATGTTACAGGTATGAAGCACAGTAACACTTCAAAACTTAAAGAACTTTTTATCACTTAAGCTTGGCAAATCAATAACTGTTAAAAAATTGATGGGGGGAGGGGGGGTCAGAGCAAGCTAAAGTAGTTGACAGTCTGAGGCAGATCTAGCACGGATTCATGTAGATGGTGATTCACAACACAATACACATACATGTATGTGCTGGAACTCCAAATGGTGCTCCAGGTCTTATTGAAAGCCATGTCAGAAAGGTTTAAGAACAATTTAATTGGACTTACAGAAGGATCACACTGAAATAAATAAGGTCTGTCGTCATCCCAGCCAGCAACAAGAAGAGACACACCAAATGGCCGCACACCACTGAAAATAGACATGATAAGCGATGTTAGCACCTCTAAAGTCCTAAAACAAGCTACTTTTCACAATATTATATTATTTTATAGCGTCAACTGCTGTTCTCTTTTATTTCCAGAACCACTGAAAATGACAATACGAATTTACTTCCATACTCTTCTATTCTAGAAGAGCAAAAAAATATTCTGAAATGTTTTCACCTCAAAAGCCACTGTTATAGTCTCCAGTAGTTCAGTGAGTGGAGTCTGGCTGCAGCGTATAAATTCTTCATTTATATAAATTTTTCATTTTCAAAAATGGGAGAAGGTAACTAATGCACTTAGTAGTAGTTGATACACAGAGGTTCGTAAAAATTAGCAGGCATCTTTATTGTTATCGTCTTTGTTGTAATATATACATATATTTTTCGTTGTTATTGTTATCCTTTTTCTTTTTTCTTTTTTTAAGTAGAATTATATAATTTGATTTATTTAATTAATGTTTATTCTTAAATAACATTGTAAAACTTGTCTTTAATTCAATAAAAACTGTTCAAAAAATATAATAATAATAAATTCTGCAGAAGTACCAAAGGAGTACAGACATGATACTTCGCACAGAAAGAAATAAACATTTTTTTACCCTGATTGAGTATATTCTTGAACGACAGATGCAACCTTTTGAACCAGCTGAGCTGTAGGGATTTCTTCCTGATACATTAAAAAATACTGTTGGGCAATCTTTCTGGCATGACGTACGAGAACTCTGCAAGAAAAGAAGCATACTATTTGACATCATGCATATGCGAGCAACAAGTACACTTAACCGTGAAAATCAAGTTAATTTTTTATCAGGTAAGTTAGGATTAAAAGTTTTGCTTAGTGTGCTTTGTTATCATTAATAATACTAGTCAAAGATGTAATCAAAGAAAAGGTATAAGCGCAAAACCTCTAAACTTATCAAATCTTGGGTGCTAAGTGTTTATGCTTCACTAAAAATCAGTTCTCGGGTTATACAAGAATTTCATTTGTCTCTTATGAATAATTCAGGCTAGGAAACAAAAGAAATTCTGAATCACACTAACGTAGGTTGCTAACATAGGTTGACTAATGGCTTAATCTGAGAACACATTTTACCTACAAACTGTATAAGTTACATTTAGTCGCCCTGAGGAAAAATAATTTGCCAGGGGCCAACAAGTTCTAATAGCCAGGGCTACCAAGAGTTAAATTATATCGCTGGAGTGTATTAGGTGATCAGGACAGTGTTTAATATGGTAAACGTTAAATCAACCCTAAAACCTCAATCCATCAAGGTCCATCATCCTTTATCCATACCTATAGTCTGGTCCCATTCCACTGTAAACCATACCAACATTTTTGGTTACCATTTCCACTTTGTTGATTGTGCTGTCATCGTACAGAACAGATTTCTGTTTCTTCTCAGCAGCAAGGACAACTCCATTGGAGGCTTAAGAAATAACACACACAAATGTAAGGATAAGTGGATTGACAAGCTAAGTTGCCTGTAACCTTTCAAAACTTTTCCTTAGGTTTGAACAATGGTTTTACTGAGGGTAAAGCATTAGATATTACACTATGATAAGAATAAAGACCCTATAGAATAACTCAGAAATGATCTCAAAATGAACGAAATGGCACTTAAGAGAACCTTAATTTGCCAAATTTTCTGGGGCGAACCTCCTAGAGGCTCATTTCTTAGCTGATACATGTATATATCAGCTCCTTCGGAGCTAAAAAGTGTCTCCCTATTTTGCTGCAAAGGGAGTTGAAATGTCTGAGCCATTCCATTTATCCAGTATACTTATAAAACATTTCTAGACTGAGTTTCAGTCAAACATTCTCAATTGCACTCTGCTGAAAAAAAAATAAAAGAAAAAACTTCTGTGTCTGCGTAAAAAATGAAACAGTCCCATTTCCAGTAAAACTACAACCAGGGCCAACTGAGTTTTCTGACACCATTTTTCTGACTTCTAAGAATGTAAACAAGGGATGTTGATTTGTTGAAGACAATCAATTTGGTAGTTTGGTGAGCTACATATATTACAATACAGTGGAACCCAGTTAATGTGGACATGTCATTAAGTCCATAGTACCCAGGTGTTTGTTTTATGCCTAAAACAGACAAAGAGGAAGAATGGTGGGACCCAAGACTATGCAGCAAAATACTAAGAAAGTCAAACTTGTGTAGTAGGAGGTAACAACTTTATTTAACGGCTTCAGTACAAGGGTCAAACAAGGGAAGAAAGACGGACTTCAAACATGTCAAGCAATTTTACTACTAAAATAATTTAACTCATAGAAATCTGTCATCATTTTAACTGAGTACAATGTCTGCAATAAGTACATAATAAGTTTTATCGTGACAATGAAATACACAATGTGCAGGCAACCGGTGTCTGTAAAAGGGGGTTAGATGATATATGAGGGTTTGTAACTCAGGACCCAGAAAGGTGTCCATTGTCCATATTAACCGATGTCTGTAGTGAACAGGTTAATGTTAGGGAAAACATTTGAGCTTTTCGTCAGCACAAACATAATCTCTGGTATACACGAGTATTGGTATTAAGCAGGTGTCCGTACAGAGCGGTTCTACTGTACTGGATAATGCAATGACAACACTCAAAAGACATTTTATGAAGTTCATGTTGGCATGTCAGTTTACCTTTTATTCCCACTGAAGGTCCTCCTGCAGCAACTGCTGCCAGAGCATATTCAATCTGCACAAGCTTTCCTGAGGGACTAGAGATTAATGGGGACAGAATAAAGTGGTAAAAATTAGAACACACAAAATGCTGCCACTGACAATGATGGTGACAATGAAAATGATGGCAACTTTAAAATGGTCATGGCAATGATGAGGAGGAGGCGAAGGGCAAATAGGGATATATGTAAAACAGTCCCGTGCCTGAGATATGGTGGCGAATTTAGGCTTCTAGAGAATATGGGTACAAAAAAAATGAATTCAGACTAATTCAGAATAAGGAGCTCCAGATCTCAACAACCCCCACCCCTCACCCTTACCTTCCACCACCCTCAACAGGATTAAGGGGATTATTGCAAACAAGTTTGATGATCACAGATACTGTGCTTATGTCTGTTTTCTTTTTCAATCATTGTTTAAATAAAATTGTTCTGATGGGCTGGCTAGTACTGTTCACGGCTTTAAAAAAATCCCCTGCCTTTGCCGCAGTGAAATTGACATTCGAAAACACCTGACCAGGTGACACGTGCTAACTCTACTGGAGCTTAAACATGACTACGAAAGAATCGATGGGCAATTAAAACATCTTCACTATTTCCAAATTTAACGTCTTACAACCGTCCAAAAAACCCTTCATAAGGAGTAAGAAAAAATTAACAACAAGACAATGTGATTAATTTCATCCTCTCTTTTTAACCTTAACCCAAAGTTTTCATCGAAAGCCGAAAATCCGGCCATCGATTTCATGGATATTTTTCACTCAATCTGCATCTAATTCCGTAGACAGTTAGCTAGACTGTTTTCAATTAATTTCAAACCAAAAATGAGGGAAAAGGAAAAGAAAAAAGGAATAAAAAGTACCTGAAAGTTGTCAAACTAAAGCTGTATCTTTCCGTCATTTTGAATCAGACGTAACCACAATTCACCGCGGCATCCTGACGCAGCTTTTTTGACCCAGTACTTCCGCTTCAGGCATCAAGGCTTGGTTCGTCAGCTTATTCGCCATCTTTGCAAACAGGACAAGGTTCTTGTTTCTTTGAAGAAGTTTGGCTTGATAATTTGCCTTTTTTAGCCTAGAAAGCTTTTAGGAGTACCGAAGAATTAAGCTGGAAACTAAAGGAGTTTTGAAATGAGCTCCAGATATTACAGTCGACGACCGCGCACCCGAAGTTCTCGGATCAGCAGAGAGTCTACAAAAAGAGATGATGCTGACGACTCGTCTTCACATTCTGCAGCAGCAAGTGGCGAACGAGCATGGGATTACTTGTTACGCCGCAAAACTGAACACATAAACGATCGCATTCACAAGAGGAAAGGGATGGAGTTTGAAGAAGAGAAGGCTGAAGATTTCTCAGAGTCTGCTCGAAAAATCAAGAGAGAGAGAATCGAAAGTGATGAGGATTTGCCACTACACATGCGTTATCAAGAAATCTCATGCTCACGGAGTTATGCAACAAGCAGAGGGTTTTGGAATGACACGGAAGGAGAGTGGCTGAACAAAGAAGTGCCTGTTCGTGTTAAATCAGAGCCCGATGATGATCACAACACAATGACATCAAGGTCTTACTATTTTGAAAGAGAGACTACTACACTGAGAGAAAGTAGACCTGAAAGCCCACCAGTTCATGTTAAATCAGAGCCTGTTGATAAACCCAACACATTGACAGCAAGGTCATGCCATTCTCATAGAGACACCACTACACTGAGAGAAAGAAGACATGAACATCAGCATACTTTAGACGTGGATTATGCTACAAAGATTTGTTATGACAGAAATTTACCTGGTGATGATATGCCCAGAGATTTGATTGCCAATGTTTCAAATTACATTGAAGACGCACGACGTGCCACAAACCATAGACATAGTAGTACATCAACAATTGCTGATGATGACCGGATGCACAGTGCTGAAACACATCAACCTGCAAATGAGAGTTATGGTAGGAATGTCCGAGATCACAATCTGATTCATATACCAACAGATACAGAAATTGTTCATCCAATGCAAACTTACAGGAGCAATTCTGCAGATAGAATGTCATATGGTGGTAGCAATGAGAGTTATCAGTCCTATGGTCAAGCATTGTATCAAGATACATCAAATAATTACACTGAAGACAGCTACCATGATACCAATCAGAGTCACAGAAGATCTGTGGCTAATGAAACATCGTCTCATAAAAGGTCTAATTATGATGATAATGATATTGTTACCAACCTTGGTACTAGGCAGGGTCATGGAAGGTACATTACTGAAGACATGCTGTTTCATAATAGACAAAATATTAATGAAGCTGCTTACCCTACAGTTACACAGGATCAGAGAACACACATGCCCTATGAACTACTGCATCGTAACTCGCCAATCAATGAAGATGATGATGGCCATTACAGCCTTGCAATTCATACTCATGGAAGACTCACCCCTGATGAAACGTTGTATCACGATCAGCTGCATGATGACGAGGCTACCTTCAATGCCACTGGTCAAAGAAATGGTCATTATGAAACTCTATATTATAATGGGACAAATAGTAGTTATAACTGTAGCTACCTCACTGAACGGCAGAGCGAAGAAAGAGTCATGCCAAATGAAACATTGTTTCATAATCCACCAAATAACAATGTTGAAGATCTTCGCCATCTTTTAAACATTAAGTCAAGAGGAAAATCTCCTGTAGTGCTAGAAATGCCGTTTGATCCACCACTGATGCAAAATACTCAAGATTCTGTTGAAGACACGTGTCTCCCGGGAATTCAAAGTGGTAAGAAAGACAACCAAGCCACTGCTGGAAATCGCACACTAATTCGCACTCTTCCATACCCAGCAGAAGGTGTAGAAGTAGTTTATACAGCTGACTCAGTTGAGGCTGATGCCTGGTTGGGGAACAATGTAGTTGACTGTGATGTTTCGGCAGTTGGTTTTGACATTGAGTGGAAGCCACAGTTTGTAAGTAAGAAGAAGGGAGGAAAGGAGAACAAGACTGCTGTTCTTCAGCTGGCTGTGGAAAAGTCCTGCCTGGTGTTACATCTGCACCATATGGATAAAATGCCCAATTATCTCAATTCTGTTTTGACTGACACAAAGGTTGTCAAAGTTGGAAGTGGCATCTTGCAGGATGTCACTAAATTAAAGCGAGATACTAGATTGAAATGTGTAGGGTTTGAGGATACGCAGACATTGGCCAGGTCTGTGGGTGTCCCAAGATCTAGCAAGTTTGGACTGAAGGCTCTTGCCGATCGATTCCTTGGAGTTCAACTTAGCAAGCCAAAGTCCGTCTCCAAGAGCAACTGGGAAAAATTCCCATTGAGGATTCAACAGATCCACTATGCAGCTCTGGATGCTTGGATAGGGCTCAAAATTTACGAGTGCATGAAACGTATGAAAGATGCTGGCACTACTGTGGCTCCGAGCCACAGTGATACCAGCATCACCGCTCCACCTGTTGAGGCAATCTCTTGTCATGTTTGTAACAAAAAGGTTAAAGACAAGGTTGCCCTCGAGCAACACATGAAGATAGTTCATGCCAATGGTGAGACTGCCCAGACCACCAAAGCTATACCTGTTGGTAAAATCCGTTGCCATGTTTGTAACAAAAAGGTCAAAGACAAGAATGACCTTACCCAACACCTGAATATGGTTCATGCTAAGTGCAAGTGCGGTAAGTTTTTTATGGCCAAGATCGAAAAAAGTCACCAAAGAACATGCCCGGCACTCAAAGCGGACAAGAAGACGTGGCCAAAGGTCAGCTCTAGTACTTCAGTAGAGAAGGAAGTACCAACATTACCCATACATGTTTGTCAAGGATGTGGGAAAAAGTGCAAGACTACAGAAAAGCTTATTGAACACATCAGAGAAGTTCAACATGTCTCCTGTCCATTTTGTACCAAACTGCTTCCAATTGTTTCAAGTTCTTCCCACATTCAGAAATGCAAAACGTTTTTGGGTGGACTGTGGAAAGAACTTTCAACTGGTCAAGTTAGTTCTACAGCCAATGGCTAAGTCATCCGTGTGGTGAAGAAAGTGTGCATGTTTTGAATGGTTCAATTTGTAGTCATTGAACCAGTAAATGGTGCAAAAGGAAGAGACAATTCAAACATTTTCAGATGACTTTGGTTTTTGTCCACTGAATTGTTTCATTCATTTTTCTTTTTCTTTTTTTTACACATGTCAACAACAAAGTAGTTGGCATGATCTTTGAAATAGCATTCAGATGCTCACCTAGCCCGCATAGTGAGATGGATCATAGTTTATGAGTGTTTCTTTGTGGCAAAGCCAACAAAAAGCAAAGCTGCAAGGGATTTTTGTACACGGCCAGGTTCACTGCAGAGGAAGAATCCCCCACCTCATCTCCTGTGGTTTTCAATTGTCACGCACATGTGTCACCTTCTTAAAAACAGCAAAAGAGTCTGTAATGTAAAGATCATTTGAATATGGAACTACAAGAGTAATAACAATCCATAAAGTCTTTAAAAAAACATTTTGGAAACCTTTTTATCTTTGCCCACTCAGTCTAGAAAATCTCAGAGGCATTTTCCTTTTTTCTGAATGAGATGGATATTTTCCCCTTTGTAGTGGTTAAAGTACAACTCCATAGATTTAAGTGTATGTTTTGTCAACCCTTACAACAGTCTAAGACGGGACAACTGTATGTAGGGTCATTCTCAAATTCTCTCTGTCAAAGGTCTACTATCATAGTTGTGCATGGTCTGATTCCTTAAGGGACCAGTGTAAGATTCTACATAATTACCCACTCACCCCTCCCCTAACCCAGCATTAAAACGAATTTCTTACTTAGGGCAAAATGTTGGGTTAGTGGAGGATCCCAGAATCTTACAGTAATCCAGCCAAAGTCCTGTGCTAACCATTTTACTGCATGGAGTTGTTTCTAGCCTGAGTATCAGTCCCTTTTCACTTCTCTCTGTTACCCGTCTATGCCGTAACACCCCCCGAGATCTCCATTATTCTTCATATGATACGAAAGCCAAATTCAATAATTGTTTTATTATTCATTCAAAATGATTCCTAGTTTAAAAACTTTAAACTAAGCTAAAA
>NC_133203.1:8067190-8069690 GCF_958299795.1 Porites lutea | reverse complement strand
CTGTCCTATTAAGGCTGAAATCAGTTGATAGCCAATCAGATTTAAGAATTTTATTATAGTTATGATTAGTAATTACATATCTTATCATTTTAGCCTACGTTACACCAACGAGATTTAACCTTAAAATATTTCCTTGGGTTAAATTACGTCTGCGTCACAGGGTTAGTTTGATGTCTACCCCAAATCACGAGATATATCAGGAGATATTTCAGTAGTATCAAAATCATGCTTGGAAAGTGTTTGGCAACGATCCTTTTTCTTTTCTTTCTCTGTCTTACCTTGGTACTTTATAACAGTGATATCTGGCACTATTCAGATGATTATTCAATTCCAAAACTGATATTGTCGTCGTGCGGTTACTCGTGTAAATTGAGCCAGAAGCTAGGACCTCGTCTGGAGTCCTTTATTCAAGCATCAATTAGCGACGAAGGCAGAGAGCTTCGTTTTCCCGGACTGGCAGTAACTTCGACACTCAAAAATGCGTGTCAACCCCTCATTGATGTGAGCAAAGCGAAAATACCAGCAAACAAGATCGCTTTCGTCATCCTTCTACTTGAAGATCAAACTGCATGTCCCATTCAAGACTTGGCGCTAGAGGCTCAGAGAGCAGGGTATTCTGTTCTAATATATTTCGCACACTCTGTCAAAACTCACAAAATCAGTACAACCCCAATAGAAGTGCCAAGTAAAGAGATTTTACTGATCCCGGTTTTTAAAGGTTCATTTTATCGAGTTTTTAAAAACGCGTACGGTTACTATTGCAAAATTGGTGGAACCAATGTGGAACTCAGCGTACAAGTTGATGCAGATGATGTTAGACCGCCTTCAAAAGAACTTGACGCAGTGCAATCTTACTTAGAACACCTTTACTATTGGTTTCTTGTGGGGCCAATCATCACACTCGAGTGGATGAGACGGACAAAGAAATTCTGTTGGCATTCCGGACGACATAAAAGAAGTGAAAATCCATTAGAGCCTGAAGCGGAGGACCAAGTCGAGACCGATGCTGAAAGAGAAATTCGAACAATGGAGGAAGGCGAGCACAGAACTGGGGAGCCAGTACAGTTATTAGCATGCCGAGAAAGACCTGGTGAAGAACAACTCCTACTAAGTGCCGTAAGTAATGACTCTCGTGATAACAGATGTCGTCCTCAAGGAAGTGGTTCTGTTGAACACCACAGTGTTTGTGACAAAGCAGCGATAGGCTTTGGTTATCTGATTCTTATTTTAGCAGCTCTCCCGGTAGGTTTGTCTTTTGGAGGGCTATCGTTTTTTAGATTTGATGATGGAGACAACAGACACTTTTGTCGTTCTGTCTGGCGTTGCCTAGAAATTCCTTTTTGGTGGTCACCTTTTCAGATATTTTGCTTTTTCTTGTACAGTCACCTTGTCTGTAGAAATGAACGGAGATGGACATGGACTATTCCCACAAAATTTTCAAAATTAATCCGAAATGACTGGTTCGCGTCGAACATTTATTTGCTAGTGTTAGGTGTTGTGGAGCCATTTTGCTCATTATCAACTCCCATGAGCCAGCGTACCAGATTTTTAGTTCTCTTTGTACTTTACAATTCCGTAAACACAGTATGTAATTTTCTTTTTTTAATCATTCTAAACAAGCACAAAGTCGTCACGCGCTACGTTTTCTACGTCAGTGTGTGTATGATTTGCGCTTACATCGAGAGCGACTTTGTTGCTTTGCTTTATTTTGCACGCAATTCTGAAGGATCCTTACAAAACGTCAAACTCACAGCTATCCGAACAGCGGCAATTACTCTCACATTGCTTGTAAGTTTTAGGACCTCTATGCATATTATTCGGAAACTCATCAAGCCAAGGCGATCACTGTTTGACGGGCTTGGTGAACAGTGAGTGTTACAGTGACACCGTAACGCGGGGGGGAGGGGTACTTCCTTATAAGAGGCCAATGGGGATGTGCCGCTGGATGGGGTCGCATTTTCAGAACTGGATTGACTAAGATGAGGTCGCATTTTCAATACAGTTACTAGAATGGGGTCGCACTTTTTCTGATTTTTGAGATAAGACAGTTCTAAATATTTACGGTGAGCAAACGTAACAGAATGTTCGTCTGTAGGTGAAAAGTAAAGTGTTCTTCATTCAATATAAGGTAGGTACATAAACAGAAAAAAACACGAAATACTTCTTAACGTTGGAAAAAAGGCATTTTAATACTAAAACCATAAGGCAACTTCAGCTTGAGAATAGTAGCGTCATCAAAACAGATGAGGAAATCTTAACAGAAGCAAAATCTTTCTATCAAAACTTATATGCATCACGCGTGCCTGATATCTCTGCTCATGACGCTTTTTTCTTCTCCGAAGAATCTACGGTAAAACTCGACCAACACGCGCAGGAAGAATGCGAAGGGCCCTTAACAAAAGAGGAATGCCTAAATAGTCTAAAAATGATGGCATCGGACAAAACTCCTGGGACTGATGGCCTTCCAGCCGAATTTTATAAGGTTTTCTGGGAAGACATT